>NW_004444027.1:7567953-7613193 GCF_000243295.1 Trichechus manatus latirostris
AATTTGTTGATCTTTTCAAAGAACCAGCTTTTGGTCTTGTTAACTCTTTCAATTGTTTTTCTATTCTCTATTTCATTTAATTCTGCTCTAATTCTTAGTTCCTTTCTTCTGATTCCTGAGGGCTTCTTTTGCTGGTCTTTCTACTTCTTCCAGTTCTAGGGTTAATGTTTTGATTTTGGCCCTTTCTTCTTTTTGGATGTGTGAATTTATTGCTATAAACTGACCTCTGAGCACTGCTTTTGCTGTATCCCAAAGGTTCTGGTTGGTTGTGTTTTCATTCATGTTTGTTTCTATGAATTTCTTTATTCCATCCTTAATTTCTTCTATAACCCAGTAGTTTTTGAGCAAGGTGTTGTTCAGTTTCCATGTGCTTGATTTTTTTTATCTTATTGAGTTCTACTTTCATGGCTTTATGATCAGAAAAGATGCTTTGTAATATTTCGGTGCTTTGGATTTTGTTAAGGCTTGCTTTATGGCCTAATATGTGGTCTATTCTGGAGAACGTTCCATATGCATTGGAAAAGAAAGTATACGTGGCTGCTGTTGGGTGGAGTGTTCTGTAGATGTCCATGAGATCAAGTTGGTTGATAGTAGTATTTCGATCTTCCATGTCTTTATTGAGCTTCTCTCTGGGTGTTCTGTCCTTCACCAAAAGTGGAGTGTTGACGTCTCCTAGTATTGTTGTGGAGCTGTCTGTCTTTCCAATGCTGTTAGAGTTTGTTTTATGTATTTTGGAGCCCTGTCGTTGGGTGCATAAATATTTAGTATAGTTATGTACTCCTGGTGTACTGATTGTTTCATTATTATATAGTGACCTTTCTTATCCTTTGTAGTGGATTTTACTTTAAAGTCTATTTTTTCAGAGATTAATATTGCCACTCCTGCTCTTTTTTGAGTGTTGCTTGCTCGGTATATTTTTTTCCATCTTTTGAGCTTTAGTTTGTGTCTTTAAGTCTAAGGTTTGTCTCTTGTAGGCAGCATATAGATGGATCGTGCTTTTTTTTATCCATTCAGCTACTCTCTGTCTCTTTATTGGTGCATTTAGTTCATTTACATTCAGCATAATTATTGATAGGTATGAGTTTAGTGCTGTAATTTTGATGTCTTTTTTTTGTGTATGTTGTTCACAGTTTCTTTGTTCCCATTTAATTTTCTGTGCTCAGTCATTTTTCTTTATGTATTTTCTTTTCATCCTTTTCATTGTTGTTGATTTTATATTTAGTCTTTATATTTTCTAGTTTTTTATTTTGATGTGTAGGATTGTTAGTTTCCTTTGTGGTTACCTTAATATTTACCCCTATTGTTCTAAGTTTAAACCAGTGTTTTATTTATTTATATTGCCTTTACTTCCTCTGCATATGAAAAATCTATTTCTACATTTTTTACTCCCCCTTTTTCGTTTTAATGTTGTCATCTTTTACATATTGACATCTCTTTTTCCCTGTATTCAGTGTTTTAGCTGTGATTAATTTTGTGACTTCCCTATCTGGGTTGATATCTGGTTGCTCTGTCCTGTGTTCTAGTCTTAGGTTGTATTCTGATGTTGTTGATTTTCTAACCAGAGGACTCCCTTTAGTATTTCTTGTAATTTTTGTTTGGTTTTTGCCAGTTCTCTGAAGTTCTGTTTATCTGGAAATGCTCTAATTTCACCATCATATTTGAGCGACAGTTTTGCTGGATATATAATTCTTGGCTGGCAATTTTTTTTCCTTCAAAGCTTTATATTTGTCATCCCATTGCCTTCTTGCCTGCATGGTTTCTGCTGAGTAGTCCGAGCTTAGTCTTATCGACACTTCTTTGTAGATGGCTTTTTGTTTATCCCTAGCCACTCTTAAAATTCTCTCTTAATCTTTGGTTTTAGCAAGTTGAATTATAATATATCTTGGTGATTTTCTTTTGAGATCTACCTTATGTGGTGTTTGATGGCCATCTTGTATAGATATCTTCTGATCTTTCATGCTATCAGTGAAGTTTTCTGTCAACAAATCTTCAACAATTTTCTCTGTATTTTCTGTTATTCTCCCCGTGTTCTAGTACTCTAATCACTCATAGGTTATTTCTCTTGATAGAGTCCCACACAGTTTTTAGCGTTTCTTCATTTTTTTAAATTCCTGTATCTGATTTTTCCTCAAATAAGTTGGTGTCAAGTGCTTTATCTTCAATCTCACTAATTCTGACTTCCATTGCCTCAATTCTGCTCCTCTCACTTCCTAATGAGTTGTCTAATTCTGAAATTTTATTGTTAATCTTCTGGATTTCTGATTGTTGTCTATTGATTCTTGCAGCCTACTAAATTTGTCATTATGCTCTTGTATAATCTTCTTAAGTTCCTCTATTGCTTTGTCTGTATGTTCCTTGGCTTGTTCTGTGTTTTGCATGATCTCCTCCCTAATTTCTTGAAGAGTTCTGTATATTAATCTTTTGTATTCTGCCTCCAGTAATTCCAAGAAATTCTCTTCCTTCAGAAAATTTATTGACTCTTTATTTTGGGAGCTTGCTGAAGCCATCATGGTCTGCTTCTTTATGTGATTTGATATTGACTGTTGTCTCAGAGCCATCAATAGGTTATTATAATTTATTTACTTTATGTTGGCTTACCATGTCCTAGCTTCTTGTTTTGTTTTGATATGCCAAAATAGGCTGCTCGTGTGAGCTAGTTTTGTTATTGGCGCCTTTGAAGCTCTAATGTCCTGTCACCATGTGGTTAGATCTGCACTAAGTATGTGAGCCCAGGAGTACGTTAACTTTTCTTGTATGGATTCAGCTCAGGTGTCCAGGTAGTCATTCACTAACTATGTGGTGCAGGCTCTCACCTACACTCCTAGACAGGCATGGATGATTGGTGTAGGCACAGGTATCTGGCCACAGTAGGGGGTCATGCATTGAGTAAGGCAGGGGGCTGATGGCTGCCCCTAAGTGTCTGGAATGAAAGTGTGTCCCTGTTCCCTAGAGCGAGTAGGTATGTGGGTTTTGCAGCCAGAGTATGAGCACTCAATGTTGTTGGCTGTAAGGACTGGGGGACATCACTTATTTTGGACCCCTGTTGTGGGTGGCTAAGTGGCATGGGTGGAGCCACCAGTCCTCAGGCCTCTGATGTGGGCAGGTGAGGAAACTGCTTAATGGGCAGAGCAGTGTCAAATGTCACAAACCTGCCATTTCACAGCTGAAACAGTTAGACTTCAGGTATATACCCTGTTGTACTGTGGTAATGAAGGCCTATACTGTTGAAATGAGCCCACAAAAGTCTATGCAGGGATGAAAGGCATTCAGAGTCCGTGGACCCCTTAAGCCTGTGCCTAGGCAAAGGAGCGGTGCCAACCCTGAGTTCCTGGCTTAGGGGAGCTGGCAGCTTATTTTTTCCCTATTTGTTAATTTGTTCCCTCTCCAAGGCTAGGAGAATGGCTCAGGGCGCGTGATGATTCCTATTTCCAGCCGAGGGGACTCAGCAATTGCTGAAGCTAGCCTGGGACCCAGTGCAGAGCAGGGATGGGGGAGAAAAATGGGAGAGAGGTTTTTCCCAAATGGGTTTTTTTTTAATCCCTGCAGTAGGCCAGACAGAAGTACTTATCTTTTGCTGATCAAGTGCTGCTTCTCACTGGTTCTGGATGGCTGAGTAGACTCTCTACTGCTGGGCCTCTCCTGATGTGGAAAACGCCTCCCGAGCACCACTGCTTGCCTGCCTCACCGCACACCACAAGGTGATCCAGCCTGAATGGCTCAGGCTCTCACCAGGTCAGGTCTGGCCACTCCTCACTGCTTCCGAACCATCTCCTCCTTCCCCCACCACTCAGTCTGATTCCTCAACTTTGCCTTTGATGTTTAGGGCTCCTAGATTGTCATGTTACAGTTGATTCACTTGTTTTTTTGAGTCTTTGTTGTAAGAGAGACCACAGGAAGCATCTGACTACTCTGCCATCTTGTCCCTGCCTCCTCTCTTCTATTGAATGTTTGATCAAAACGTTTAGTATTGGTAGCTGGCAATCATCCAGTTCTTCTAGTCTCATGACAAAGGAGGCAGTTGTTCATGGAGGCAATCAGACACACATCACACATCTTGTTCCTGAGTCTCCTTCTCCTCTGTTACTCCAGGCAAATAGAGACCAATTGTTGTACCTTTTATGGCTGCTTGAAGCTTATAAGACCCCAGGCAGTACGCAACAAACTAGGAGATAGAACAGAAGCACTAAACACATTATTAGGCCAGTTAGCTGGGATGTCCCATGAAACCATGACCCTAAACCTCCAAACTAATAAATCAAATCCCGTGAGGTGTTTGGTTGTACATAAGCAGCCACAGCAGCTGCTCTTTCATTCCTTTTTTGGAAATAATCTATCACACAACTTTTGCTAATTCAACTTTTTACAGGTGTACAACTTATTGACAAAAATTGCATTAATCACCTGTGTAACCCTACCCTTAATCAATGCAATTTTTCCATCACTGTTGACAGAAACTCAGCGCTCCATAAACAATAACCTTCCCTTTCCCCTTCCCTCCTGCCCCTTAGGTTAACTAGTAAAGAATGTCTGCCTTGAGCATTGTGCTCTTTTAGGAACTATCTATATGGGATCAAATTGACAATAGCAACTCAAAAGATCAGATAGAAAACTTAGGGGGCAGTGCATTTATGTTATGTTTATGTAATGGGAGGAACAATTTAGAAAAGGAGGGTGAGAATGGTGGCACAACTGAAAAAAGTAATCAATGTCACTGAATTGTACATGTAGAAATTGTTGAATTGGTGTGTGTTCTGCTGTGTATATTCTTGATTAAAACAAAAAATAAATTATACAATAGTGTTATATATACATAATTTTGGTTAATTTTGCCCTCTGGAACAGCATTATAAAGCATCATTTGTTATATGATTCAGTGGGTGGGCAAGCAGGGCCACTTCTTGTATTTCTAACAGCTCAAAGAGTTGGTTTTTTCATCTATGCTTTAAGCTTAATTGTAAACTGCTCATTCTTCTTGAAACGAATGGCTTAATAAAGATGCTGACAGTATTGCCACTATCTCTGCAAGTAGTAGCACTTTCTTCCAAGTCCCTGAACATAATATGCTATTCCATAATCCTTACCTTTGTTTTTTCTTCTGCTTCCTGAAGAATGTCTTTCAACCCTCTTGCTCACCCACTGCTCTTTATAGGCAAGAGTCACTTTCTTTCTCTTCCTCTGTATGACTTTTCAAGACTTAGTGCCCCACTGACTCCCACTGGTCACGTGAACTTATCCACTTCCTTCTCTGAACTCTTTATTTTTCTAAACTGCACAGATTTTTCCCATAACACCTCTAATACTTGATTATGCTTATTAGAGTCCAGTCTCTTCCCCCTTACTGTACTAGGAGTTTGACCTAATTGAAAAATTAAGTCTGTCTTATTTCTAAATCCCAGTACCCAGCACAGTGTCAGGCACATAGAAAGATGAATGGATGAGTGAAAGGAAGGTGTAAAAATGATGGCGTGGCAGGTGCGTTTGATCTCCTCTCACTTCAAGAAGGCAAGAGAGAATCACCATCAGCATCAGCCGAAGGGTGATTCCTAAGAAGTGGAGGTCAGACATACCTCCCCTGTATAAACTTTTCACCAATTCTGACATCAGCCGTCCCTCCCATGGCACTGTCTGCTTCTCTGCTAGGTTTGATAATTTGTTGCAATAGCCACACAGAATTCACAGACAATACTCATGATTATGGGGTTTATTAGGGAAGTAACAGGTTACAATTCAGGATCAGAAATGACTCAGGATACAGTTTTTCTCTCAGGACAGCCTCTTTCAGCTGTGCCTGCAGGCAAGCCTCTCTCTGGCCCTCGGCCTCTTGACCCCTTGGCCCCTCAGGCCTCTTGGGCTGGCCCAGCGTCTGCCCTATTTCAGCAAGTGTTACAAAGCTCTTTAGCTCCACCGACAAGTCCTGGAGGCATCCCACTCCATCAGGAAGCCTCCTGCCTGAAAGTACTCAGCTTTCTCACTCTGTGTGCCGGGAAGCCCACTACACTGTGTCCTGCTGCTGCCATTTCTCTTCTGCTGCTTCTCCCTGTCTCTCGCTGTCTCTCTGTCCCTGTCTCCTGGGTCTAGGAGGTTCCCAGCACAGGTATCCACGTCCAAAGGACACGCTGCACTCCTAACTCTTCTTTCTTGGTGAGGTCCGCACTTTCTGCCTCTAGGATGGTTCATTTTAAGCCTAGCAGGATGGCAGAATTGACCAATCCCCTTGTTAGGGTCCCATATACCTTATTTGCATTATCCTACTCCCACAAGGGTGCCATGCACCTTATTTGTATTATTAGCAAGTTATCCAGTCTGCTTGGTGGGCCACAAGCACCTTATTTGCATAGTCCCACCCATCTTTTGGTGGGAGTTACAAGACTGTGGCTAGAAAGGCCATATAAAAGTTATCCATCACATCAAAGAAGGAAGGAATATAGGCAGAACAAAGAACTTCTTCAACTATTTAGAATCCTAATATTATTTCCTTCTAACACTCTACAGGTCTTTCTTTCCCCCTTTAGAGTACCTCAGTAAATGTACACTCAGGAGACACAAGATAATGCCAACAGACTTAATTTTTTCAAACTTCAGATCAGAGACCGAGAGAGAGGACATCTGATGGGTAGAGACAGGGGCGGGAGGATTCATTCAAAGAGTTTTTTTTCCCTTTCTTGAGTTTATTTTCCATTGTAGTGGAGAACTGGGCTGGAAATGAGCAGTTAAAAGGTAATTCTGCTAAAAAATGAAATAAACAGTTAAAAATTAAATAGTACGTTGCTACTACATAAAATGAATTTTGATCCTCTTTTTGGATTTACCCATGTGATCTCTGCTGTGTATCTCAGAGATGAATATAAATTATGCTTTTCTGGGGAAAAGGAGTTACTCCCATAGTGTAGTATCTTGTGTGACTTCATTTGTTATTTTTATTTCAAACAAATTATTATGAAATGTTACAAGATTATTGTTATAAAAATAATAATAATTAACACCTGCACAATAATTTACAGTCAACAGAGTGCTTTACAGGTTTCATCACATTTATTCTTCACAACAAACCTATACTTTGTTGTTGTTGTTGTTAGGCGCCATCAAGTCAGATCCAACTCTTAGTGACCCTATGTACAATAGAACAAAACACTGTCCGGTCCTGTGCCATCCTCACATTTTGTTGTCATGCTTGAGCCCATTGTTGCAGCCAATGTGTCAATCCATCTCATTGAGGGTCTTTCTCTTTTTAGTCGACCCTTTTCTTTACCAAGCATAATGTCCTTCTCCAGGGACTGGTCCCTCCTGATAACATGTGCAAAGTGGGCAAGACGAAATTTCGCCATCCTCATTTCTAATGAGCATACTAGCTGTACTTCCTCCAAGACAGATTTGTTCGTTCTTCTGGCAGTCCATAGTATATTCAGTGTTCTTCTCTAACACCATAATTCAAAGGCATATTCATCATCCAGCTTTCACAAGCATATGAGGTGATTGAAAACACCATGGCATGGGTCAGGCACACCTTAGTCCTTAAAGTAACATCTTTGCTTTTCAACACTTTGAAGAGGTCTTTTACAGCAGATTTGCCCAATGCAATGTGTCATTTGATTTCCTGACTGCTGCTTCCATGGGTGTTGATTGTGGATCCAAGGAAAATGAAATCCTTGACAATTTCCTCATTTATCATGATGTTGCTTATTGGTCCAGCTGTGAGAATTTTTGCTTTCTTTACGTTGAAGTATAATTAATACTGAAAGCTGTGGTCTTTGATCTCCATCAGTAAGTGCTTTAAGTCCTCTACATTTTCAGCAAGCAAGGTTGTATCATCTGCATATCACAGGTTGTTAATCAGTCTTCCTCCAAACCTAATGCCATGTTCTTCTCATATAGTCCAGCTTCTTGGATTATTTGCTCAGCATACAGATTGAATAACTATGGTGAAAGGATACAGCCCTGATGCACACATTTGTTGACTTTAAACCTCGCATTCTCCTCTAGTTCTGTTCAAACGGCTGCCTCTTGGTCCAAGTACAGGTTCCTTATGAGCACAATTAAGTGTTCCGGAATTCTTGTTCTTTTTAATGTTATTCATAATTTGTTAGGATCCACACAGTCAAATGCCTTGCATAGTTAATAAAACACAGGTAAACATCTTTGTGGTATTCTCTGCTTTCAGCCAGGATCCGTCTGTCATTAGCAATGGTGTCCCTAGTTCCACGTCCTTTTCTGAATCCAACTTCAATTTCTGGCAGTTTCTGTCGATGTACTGCTGCAGCTGCTTTTGAATGATCTTCAGCAAAATTTTACTTGTGTGTGATATTAATGATATTGTTCGATAATTTCCACATTCTATTGAATCTCCTTTTTTTTTGGAATGGGCACAAATATAGATCTCTTCCGATCGGTTGATGAGGAAGCTGTCTTCCCAATTTCTTGGCATCGATAAGTGAGTGTTCCCAGTGCTGCATCCATTTGTTGAAACATCTTAATTGATATTCTGTCAGTTCCTAAAGCCTTGTTTTTCGCCAATGCCTTCAGTGCAGCTTGGACCTCTTCTTTCAATACCAGTGGTCCTTGATCATATGCTACCTCCTGAAATGGTTGAACGTTGACCAATTCATTCTGGTATGGTGACTCTGTGTATTCCTTCCATCTTCTTTCGATGCTTCCTGCATCGTTTAATAGTTTCCCCGTAGAATCCTTCAATATTCTAACTCGAGGTTTGAATTTTTTCTTCAGTTCTTTCATCTTGAGAAATGCCAAGTGTGTTCTTCCGTTTGGTTTTCTATCTCCGGGTCTTTGTACATTTCATTATAATACTTCATTTTGTCTTCTCAACCATTTGAAATCTTCTGTTCAGCTATTTTCACCATTTCTTCCATTTTCTTTAGCTACTCTACATTCAAGAGCAAGTTTCAGAGTCTCTTCTGACATCGATTTTGGTCTTTTCTTTCCTGTCTTTTTAATGTCCTCTTGCTTTCTTCATGTATGATGTCCTTGATGTCATTCCACAACTCGTCTGGTCGTCAGTCATTAGTGTTCAATGTGTCAAATCTGTTCTTGAGATGGTCTCTAAATTCATGTGGGACATACTCAAGGTAGTACTTTGGTTCTCCTGCACTTGTTCTAATTTTCTTTAACTTCAACTTCACATTGCATAGGTGCTTCTGTGATCCAATTGATGTTCTGTTCCATAGTCAGCCCCTAGTCTTGTTCTGACTAATGATATTGAGCTTTTCCATTGTCTTCTTTCCACAGATGTAGTCAGTTTGATTCCTGTGTATTCTATCTGTTGAGGTCCACGTGTATAGTTGCCGTTTATGTTGATGAAAAAAGGTATTTGCAGTGAAGAAGTCATTGCTCTTGCAAAATTCTATCATGCGATCTCTAGAATCATTTCTATCACCAAGGCCATATTTTCCAACTACCAATGCTTCTTCTTTGTTTCCAACTTTCTCATTCCAATCACCAATAATTATCAATGTATCTTGATTGCATGTTTGATCAATTTCAGACTGCAGACATTGGTTAAAATCTTCAATTTCTTCATCTCTGGCCTTAGTGGTTGGTGTATAAAATCTGAATAATAGTTGTATTAACTGGTCTTTGTTGTAGGCTTGTGGATATTATCCTATCATTGACAGCTTTGTATTTCAGGATAGATCTTGAAATCCTTTTTGGCAATGCAGGTGATGCCATTCCTCTTCAATTTTTCATTCCCGGCATAGTAGACCATATGATTGTCTGATTCAAAATGGCCAATACCAATCCATTTCAGCTCACTAATGCCTAGGATATCAATGTTTATTTCCATTTCATTTTTGACGACTTCCAATTTTCCTAGATTCATACTTCGTTCATTCCACATTCTGATTATTAATGGATTTTTGCAGCTGTTTCTTCTCATTTTGAGTTATGCCACATCAGCAAATGAAGGTTCCAAAAGCTTAACTCCATTTGCGTCATTAAAGTCAACTCTACTTTGAGGAGGCAGCTTTTCCCTAATCATATTTTGAGAGCCTTCCTACCTGAGGAGCTCATCTTCTGGCACTATTTCAGACAGTGTTCTGCTGTTGTTCACAAGGTTTTCACTGGCCAGTTTTTTCAGAAGTAGACTACCATGTCCTTCTTCCTAGTCTGTCTTACTCTGGAAGCTCCACTGAAACCTGTCCACCAAGAGTGATCCTGCTAGTATTTGAAATATTAGTGGCAAAGTTTCCAGCATCACAGCAACATGCAAGCCACGAAAGTGTGACAAACTGACAGACACGTGGTGGACCTTTAGTTTAAGTCCTTAAAATCCCTTATAATCAGAAAGACTAGGTGACTTGCATGTACGTGGTAGAGGCAGACTTGACACAAGATCTTATAGCTCTATGTCCTGTGCTTCTCATAAGAGATTTAGTAAACAGGTTTTTCTCATATATGAATTACTTTTTTTCCCCATATAAAAATTTATACATACATTGTTACGTGACCCTAATTGCTGTCCCCATACTGTGACAGCACACTCCTCCTTTCCACCCCTGATTCCCCATGTCCATTCAACCAGCTCCTAACCCCCTCTGCCTTTCTGTCTCATCTCCGGACAGAAGCTGCCCATTTAGTCACTTGGATCTACTTGAGCTAAGAGGCATACTCCTCACGAGTATCACTTTATGTCCCACAGTCCAGCCCAGTCCCCCTCTGAAGAGTTGGCCTCGGAAATTGTTTTAGTTCTGGGCTGATAAAGAATCCAGGGGCCATGCTTTCCAGGGTTCCTCCAATCTCAGTCAGACCATTAAATCTGATTTTCTTACTGGAATTTGAGTTCTGCACCCCACCTTTCTTCTGCTCCATCAGGGACTCTCTGTTGTGTTCCCTGTCAGGGCGGTCATTGGTGGTAGCTGGACACCATCTAGTTCTTCTGGTCTCAGGGTGATGAAGACTCTGGTTTATGGGCCCTTTCTGTCTCTTGTGCTAACACTTTCCTTGTGTCTTTGGTATTCTTATTCTCCTTTACTCCAGGTGATTAGGACCAATTGATGCATCTTAGATGGATGCTTGCAAGCTTTTATGACCCCAGATGCCACTCACCAAAGCAGGATGCAGAACATTTTCTTAAGAAGCTTTGTTATGCCAGTTGACCTAGATGTCCCCTGAAAGCATGGGCCCCAGACTCCTACCCCTGCTACTCTGTCGCTCAAAGTGTCTGACTGTATTCAGGAAACTTCTTAGCTTTGGTTTAGTCCCATTGTGCTGATTCCCCCTGTAGTGTGTGCTGACCTTCCCTTCACCTAAGATAATTCTTATCTACTATCTAGTTAGTGAACAGCCCTCACCCTCCCTCCCTACCCTCGTAACAATCAAAGAATGTTTTCTTCTGTGTTTAAACCTTTTCTTGAGTTCTTATAATAGTGATCTTATACAATATTTTCCCATCTGTGACTGCCTAAATTCACTCAGCATAATGACCTCCAGATTCCTCCATGTTATGTTTCACGGCTTCATCGCTGCTCTTTATCGTTGTGTAGTATTCCATTGTGTGAATATACCATAATTTGTTTAACCGTTCATCCGTTGATGGGCACCTAGGTTGTTTCCATCTTTTTGCTTTTGTGAACAGTGCTGCAGTGAACATGGGCGTGCATATATCTTTTCATGTGATGGCTCTTATTTCTCTAGGATATATTCCAAGGAGCGGGATAGCTGGATCATATGGTACTTCTATTTCTAGCTTTCTAAGGAAGTGCCATATCATTTTCCAAAGTGGTTGTACCATTTTACATTCCCACCAACAGTGTATAAGTGTTCCAGTCTCTCCACAACCTCTCCAGCATTTATTATTTTGTGTTTTTTGGATTAATGCTAACCTTGTTGGGGTGAGATGATATCTCATTGTAGTTTTGATCTGCATTTCTCTAATGGCTAATGATTGTGAGCATTTCTTCATGTGTCTGTTAGCCACCTGAATATCTTCTTTGGCGAAGTGCCTGTTCATATCCTTTGCCCATTTTTTAATTGGGTTATTTGACTTTTTGTTGTTGAGGTTTTGCAGTATCTTGTAGATTTTAGAGATTAGATGCTGATCGGA
The DNA here is from genome assembly GCF_000243295.1 of Trichechus manatus latirostris. Lineage (NCBI taxonomy): Eukaryota > Metazoa > Chordata > Mammalia > Sirenia > Trichechidae > Trichechus > Trichechus manatus. Next base: position 7,580,009 of record NW_004444027.1, read on the forward strand.
TTTGTCATAGCCAAAATTTTTTTCCCAGTCTGTAGGTAGTCTTTTTACTCTTTTGGTGAAGTCTTTTGATGAGCATAAGTGTTTGACATGTAGGAGCTCCCGTTTATCTAGTCTCTCTTCTGGTGCTTGTGCATTGTTATTTATGGTTCGTATTGTGTTTATGCCATGTATTAGGGCTCCTACCGTTGTCCCTATTTTTTCTTCCAAGATCTTGTTGAATTGGTGTATGCTTTGCATACAACAGCAACAAAATAAATAAATTTAGGAAAAAAACAGATGCATTTCATGCTTGTTTAAAGAAAATGATGTCAAAATGAAATTAAAACAAGCACTTAGCAGCATATCAGTCATAGAGAACATAAAAAATAAATGCCTGAACATGTCAGGGTTTTGCTTAGTTGGATTCTGGCATTGTTACCTATTCAACCCCAATAATTCTCTCTGTTTTCTACTTTACCAGGCATGCGCCAAGGCAACGAACATGGCACTCAGTACCGTTCAGCCATCTATCCTACCTCCTCCAAGCAAATGGAGGTGGCCTTGAGGTCCAAAGAGGACTACCAGAAGGTAGGGGCTGCTCTCACTTTTGTGCCTGGTTGGGTCATCCTGACTCACTTTAGGTTCCTGCCTTTAGAGGAATAGTCTGGTTTCTTTTCACCTGCAACTGTGTTGCATTTGTAAATTTTTTAAAAAAATTTGTGTCACCCTCTCGGAGTAGAGCCATTGTGCTCAATATACGTTGTTCAATGAGATTTTAAGGTGGACCTTTAGTATTTTTCTTTAAAATCAACTCATCCAGATGAATCTGTAGCTTGTTATACATTCGTTCTCTCTCTCCTGCCTCCCAGTAACAGTAAATTGGATTATAATAAAAATACTACTTAGAAATATATACAGCACATCATGAAACAGTTATTTTCAGTATTAACCTGTATAATATTTTTAAATCTCCTCCAGTAGAGATTTAGTGCCTCTAAAAACAACTTGAGTTTCTTTATTTTTCAGAGCTTCAAGATAAAATTTACTTATCATGATATTTTCTAATTTGGATTCACAGTTAATGATAGAGCTAGTAGCTACTGTAATGCTAATCTATTTTAGAATTATGTACAAAGCCTGGTATGCAACATCCTCTGGAATGTGGGGTTCTCTACCTGTCCCTCATGGTGGCAGAGAGACATCAGTGAAGAGAAGACTAGGCCAGGAGTGTGCCAACTGGTGAAAAACATGCAAGACGTGAAACTCATGGTCAGTTCAACTCCAAAAAGCAGAGAGAGCTGAGGAAGATGCTGACAGGTCCCCACTCATTCCTCAGCCTTCCCTCCCTCCTACCCTCCAAGGCTGTGATGGGTTTGGGTAATAATTGAACCTAGCTCCTTGTGGTAGGCAACCTCTAGAATAAGCCCCAAAGGTCCCAATCCTTGTGTAATCTTCTCCCCTTGAGTGTGGGCTGGATTTAGTGACTCACTTCTAGTGAATGACAGAAGTGTTGGGATGTCACTTCTGAGTTTAGGTTATTAACAGATTGTGACTTCCCTCTAGGGGCTCTTTCACTCTTTCTGGGATCACTTGCCCTGGGAGAAGCCATCTGCCTTGTTGTGAGGCAGCTCATGTGGCAAAGGATGGAGGAGGTATGGGCAATGATATGGAGGAGTAGTGGCAGATTTGTGGGGAAGGTAGATTCAATTTTGGAAATGTGGAGTTTGAGGTACCTATGAGATGGGTGTCCATCTGGTGGATAGGGGGAGACTTGGGCTGTTCCTGTCTCTTAGGGAGGGTTGCTGTGACGGTTAACTGGGTTAATGCTTGTAAAGTGCTCAATAAATATTAGTCTTTAATACTACTGGGAGTCATCAACATATATTTAGTAATTGAAGCCCTAGGAGCTGATAAGATAACCTAAGAAAAGTGATAAGAGATAACAGAAGAAGGCATGGGACCTGAGGAACACCAACATTTGGGAAATGATAGGGTAATGCCTACAGCAAGCAAGACACTATGCTAGACACTGTAGAGAATCAACCCCAAGGAAGTACTTAAAAAGTAGTTCTGATTGGTGTAATCTCATTATATTTAATTATAAAGGCAATGTTAGTAATTAATATTAAATTACAGTGATTAATACTACATATAAATTGCCTGATATAATGATTCATAGTCCCTTATAGTATTAACAGTAATACTAGGAGAACCTGAAAGGATATTCATTTCTCTCCAGAATGTCTCAAAATGAGATGATATTCTGGTGTACACAATTAAGATTTTAGGTTCAAATAGTCAGTGCCTTCCATATAATGACAAAGAAGCTTACTTATATTATTTTCCAGTTTTTGTCCCAATATAGTTTCTTACTCTTAGCTTTGAATGGAGCCCATGTTGATTTTAGATAGCTGATACATATATATATACACATATATACATATATGTATATATAGGAGATAAAATTTAGGTATGGAGTATTAGTTAATTGTTGTCATCATTGCCTCAATTATTTTTTTAGATTTTGAGAATGTTAGATTATAATCTAAATGTACATCTTAAATTATAGCAACAGTTGTGAGGATGGTGCAGGAACAGGCAGTGTTTTTTTCTTTTGTACGAAGGGTCGCTATGAGTTGGAAATGACTTGACAGCACCTAACAACAACAACAATCTTTTGTTTTTCTAACCAAATGCTTTTTGAGTGTTCTGCACTCCAAGCATATGGGAATTAAGTATATAGATAGACAGACAGACAGATAGATACTGTTTCTTTTGTTTGATTTTTAAAACTAGGGTCTTTTTTCATAAAGATTGGGGTCTCCTATGTCCCCAGAATCTAGGTATCCATTGCTGTTGTTTAATATAACCACATATTACTGCTTTATCACTAACTCAGGACCCAAATACTGTCATGTCTCTTTTATTTTATCACATAAATAAAACTAGCCCTAAATGCCACTGATAGATGAGTAGAAAGTCCAGTATTTCTCTCAGGGATAAATAACTAAGACCCAGAGAGTCTTGATTCTAGACCAGCACTTCCAATACTACTTTCTGCTGTGATGGAGATGGTCTATTCTGTGCTGTCCAAAAGAGTAGCCATGACTCATATGTGGCCATTGAGCACGTAACATGTGGCTAGTGTGACTGAGGAACTGAATTTTTAAATTTTATCATTTTATTTTAATTAGTTTATATTCCCATAGCCACATTTGGCTAGTGGCTACCATATTAGACAGCAAAGCAGTCTAGACTGCCCTAAGAGTGTGTATGTGTTCTGGGAGCAGGGGCAGATACCAGCCTGGCTCCCAAGTTGGGAGACTCAGGATTCTAAGCTTTCTACTCTTGCTATGGCTTATCACAAGAGTATGAGACTGCCATGAACATAGATCTTCCTGGCCATGAGAGGTGCTCCACCAAAAACTACTGTTTCCTTTCCCTTTCTGGAAATCCACAGCATGAGGGGCCACTAATGGAAAGAGCTGAGCACTGAAAGCCCTGGATCTGGGGATCCTTGGCTGAGCTCAGTCAAGCACAGAGAGCTCTTCCATTCCTGACGCAGCCATTGCCAATGGCCCCCACCCAGAAGCACTGTGTCAGAATATATCCTTCTGGCCTCCCTTTAAGCACCAGGAACTACTCTCCCCTTTCCCTGTCTGGAGATTCACACCATGAAGCATCAAGTAGTTTTCCTTTTCAGCCACCAAAGGATATGATGTCTCACTGTGTACCCTACACTAGTGAACAATAGAACTAACTGCCCCCTTTTACACGGGTAGCCACTGTGATTTTTGTCTTAGTCTAGGTCCCACAGAAAGCAGAGCCTGAGACAAAGGCTTGTGTGTGAGTACTTCTTGAGGTGTGTGGTGCCAGGGAGCAGGAATAAAGGGCAGGGGAAATGAAAAAGAAAAGGAGGAAGAACAAAGACAAGTTGGCTATTGCCACTGGTGACTGGTTACTTGATCCTGCAGAACCCTCTGAGAAGCCTTATGACGTATACTTCAGGACCAGTCATTGTAGGGGAAGAAAGGGAAGCATTTATCTGTTGGATCCCATGCCCTGTTGGTCAGAATTCACTGTGCACTTCTGGGTTGTACATGTATGGTCTCAGGCAGGATACTGTGTCTCTAGGACAGGAGGCAAGAGGCACATGGCATGAGTCTGAAGGTGAGGTGCTGTAAGGTTGCACCTACATAAAGCTAATCAGGGTCTATGTAGAACTAGTTACTACAGCAGAGGCTGGGATAAAAGACGATACTTATGACAGGTAATATAATTACCTTTCCCACGTAAAGAAGTTGATACGTGCTTTTACCTTTCACTTCAAAAGTAACGTGGTTCCTAACAGATTCCACCAATGCTTTCCAGCTGATTGAAGGAGAGCAGGAAGTTGAAGAAAGGACCCTGGAATTAACTTTCCTGTGTTTTATACCTAGAGTAGCCTTGAACCAAATACCTGAGACAACAGAGGTGTTTAAGTTAGGGAGAGTAATTTCTTAACATTCCTAGATTAGGGTCTAGAACTCCATAGTCTCATCCGAAACATTTAGGGTTTGTTTCTAAGAGTGGGAAAATTCTGCAAATGACTCATTTCATTCATTTTCTACATACAATTTTCCCCTTTAAAGGTTGACATTTTCTGACCCTGTCACTAAATTCTGGGAATTCATCTTATTTGAGTCCTGCTGGGATTCCTATGCACTAACTATAACATTGACTTAGATTACTAATATAATAGTCTTTACTGGTTTGCCCTCAGTAATCCCCTGGTAACCAGCTTCTTCAGCAACTTCTTCATATGTGAGGTTTAGAGTGACAGTATTGCTTACCACAGAGCAGCCATTTGAACATAAAATTAGCTGATTTTATCACAGGGACCAATTGTTGGGCTAATTAGATGTGCAGTACTACTTATGAGCCAGAAACCTAAAGTGATTTTCAATCTAAACTGTGGTTTTCTGCAAAGTTGGCTGGGTTGTAGATACTAGGATCACCAACAACCTTAGGAAAGAAAAAATGGCTGAATACGTTTGCTAATTTCTAATCAAATTGGAGGAGGCAGGAAACTTGAAGAGGAGGGTCAGAGTGAAATGCAAACTTCACATTGGGTACCCTGACCTGGAAAATGTTAGATTCTGCTCCCAAAACATGACAGCTGTTTAACATGTATTGGTGAGCTGAGGTCTTGGATAGAACATGGGGGGTATTTTTGTCTTTTGACAAAGGTTTAGTTATCTTTTCTTAACCTCATTTTTATATTTTTTTCCTCAAAGAGTTTCATGGTGGAATTATTTGCTTATGGTATTAATTGCAAGACGTCATCTAGTGTATTACTATTTTTGCCTTATCAAATGTAGGTAAATTTTCCTCCCAAGTGAAACTATCATGACAAAGGTTTTCTAATATCCAAAACTGAATCATGGCCTCTGGTAGTGGTGGGGGAGATGGTTCATTTGTAGTTTTTACATCATGAAAATGCAACTCTTCCTTATTTAGGAATTTAAACTTTTGATCACTTTTTGTTATGGATTGAATTGTGTCCCCCCAAAATATGTTGTAAATCCTAATCTCTATGCTTGTGTTTATAATCTCATTTAGGAATGGGTTGTCTTTGTTATATTAATGAGGCAAGATTAGTATATGGCGTGTCTTGAGTCAATCTCTCTTGAGATATAAGAGAGGTTAAAACAAGCAAAGGAGAGAAGTAGAGATGAGGGAAGAGAGATGCCAAGCCACATGAAGGTCACCCAGGAGCAGAAGCTCAGAAGAGACAAGAACCTTCCTCCAGAGTCGACAGAGAGAGAAAGACTTCCTCTAGAGCCAGCACTCTGAATTGAAACTTCTAGCCTCCTAAACTGTGAGAAAATAAATTTCTGTTTGTCAAAGCCACCCATTTGTGGTATTTCTGTATACCAGCATTAAGAGTAGGGTGCTGCTCTAACAAATACCTACAATGTGGAAGTGGTTTTGAGATTGGGTCATGAGTGGAGGTTGGAAGAGTTTTAAGGTACCTACAAGTAAAAGCATAGATTGCCCTGAAGAGACTGTTGGTAGAATTATTGACATCAAAGGCAATTCTGATGAGGGCTCAGAAGAAAGTGAGGAGAGCTATAGAGAAAGTCTCTATCATCTTAGAGAATACATATGGTGCCAGCAACAGAATGTTGCTAAAAAATGTGGACATTTAATGTGCTTATGGTGAGGCTTTAAAAGAAAATGATCAATATGTGATTGGACAATGGAGGAAGGGATGCGCTTTTTATGCAGTAGCAAAGAACTTGTCTGAATTATGTTCAAATGTTTGGTGGAAGGTAGACCTTGTAAGTGCTAAACTTGGATATCTGGCTGGTGAGATGTCTAAACAAGATCTTACAGGGGCCATGTGGTTTCACCTTACTGTTTATAGTAAAATGTGGGAGGAAAGAGATGATTTAAAAATGAACTGTGCAAAATGAAAACAAAACTTAAAAATTTGGAAAATTCTGTTATACAAACTAAGGACATGTGTCCTAGAATGTTCACCAAGGATGTGTTACACAATCTTTTGTTAAAGAGATTAAGTCTGTAACTGATGGACCTAACCAACTACCAGAGCAGAAAAGCCATCAGATTAGACTGAAGGGGACAGAGAAAGAATGAAAGGAAAAAACGCTGCCTCTTGGAATTCAATAGGCAGGAAGCAGGCCAAAGGAGATACATCTTTTGTTCTCCAAGAGAAGAAAAGGACCATCCCTGGGGGAGATCGGAGATCAGCAGAACTGTTGGAAGGGGCATGGGAAGCAGAACCTTCTTTGTTTCAAAGGTGGGGCTATGGTCTCCTGGATCTCAAAGGGTGGGGCCATAGCCTCCTAGGTGTCAAAGAGTTGGATCATCACCAATTCGGTTCGCAGAATGTAGGGCTGCTGTTAAGGTGTGCCGAGGGATGGGGCTGCTGCACAAAGCTGAGGGGACAGGGATGCCGTGCCCAAGGGGCAGAAGAACAGGGCCTGCCAGGGCCAAGGTGTTGGGGTCGCCACTCAGAGGGACTAGCAGAATGGGCCTGGCCAAAGCTGAGGCAGCAGAGTTGCTCTCTCAGTGGGCCTGAAAGGTAGACCTGAAGCCCAGGGCTGAGGGGCCTCCACCCAGAATCCAGAGGGCGTGGGCAACATCCAGAGTCTAGACAGCAGGGCCATTGCCCAGATGATCTCAGAGAATAGAGGATTATTTTCAAATGTTGAGAGCTAGTGTAAATTGTTCTGCTGGGTTTTGGATGTGCTTGGTGCCTGTCTTAGGCTGCGTTCTCTAGAGAAGCAAAACCAGTAAAGTGTATAAGTATATACAGAGAGAGATTTATTTCAAGGAAACAGCTCATGCAATCGTAGAGGCTAAAACATCCCAAGTCTGTGGATCAGGGTAGAGGCCTCTGCCGATTCACAGAGCCGCAGAAGCTGGTGAACCCAAGGTCGGCAGTTCGGAGAGGGTCTCCTGCTCACAGGCTGTGAAAGTCAACGAATTCCAAGATCAGCAGACAAGACCGCAGGTTTTCTTCTGATTCACGTAGCTGCAGGGTCCGGTGAACCCAAGATCAGCAGGTTGGGGAACAGGACTCTCGCTCGCAGGCTGTGAAGATCGACGAATTCCAAGATCAACAGGTAAGCTGCTAGCTCAAGTCCCAAGAACTGGAGGTGAGACAAGAGGCAGCTGCTGAGTCTGGAACAAGCCAAAAAACCTTGGCAAGGGGAGCAGGCAGAAAGTAACCACCAGAAGGCAGAGAGATGAAGGTGAGGGGCGGTGAGCTGCCACAGGCCCTGCCCCCACCAGTACCACTCAGCAGATTCCATCATGGGGGTGATCACATATCAAATTTCAACAGGGAAGTGATCACAAAATTATACAACTGCTAAAACACTGAGAATCATGGCCTAGCCAAGTTGACATACAATCTTAACCATCACAGTGCATGTTATCCCATCTTTCCCTCCAATTTCTCTCATTTTTTCTAATTGTGCTTTAAGAGAAAGTTTACAGTTCGTTTCTCATACAAAAATTTATACACACATTGTTATGTGACCCTATTTGCTCTCCCTATGTTGTGACAGCACACTCCTCCTTTCCAACGTGGATTTCCCGTGTCCATTCAACCAACTCCTATCCTTTTCTGCCTTCTCATCTCACCTCTGGACAGGAGCTGCCATTTAGTCTCATGTATCTACTTGAGCTAAGAAGCACATTCTTCAAGAGTATCATTTTATGTCTTACAGTCCAGTCGAATCTTCGTCTGAAGAGTTGGCTTCGGGAAAGGTTTTATTTATGGGTTAACAAAGAGTCCAGGGGCCGTGTCTTCCAGGGTCCCTCTAGTCTCAGCCAGACCATTAAGACTGGTCTTTTTATGTGAATTTGAGTTCTGCACCCCACTTTTCTCCTATTCTGTCAGGGACTCTCTGTTGTGTTCCCTGTCAGGGTGGTCATTGGTGGTAGCTGGGCACCATGTAGTTCTTCTGGTCTCAGGCTGATGGAGTCTCTGGTTTATGTGGCCCCTTTTCTCTCTTGGGCTAATATTTTCCTTGTATCTTTGGTGTTCTTTGTTCTTCTTTGCTCCAGGTAGGTTGGGACCAATTGATGCATCTTAGATGGTCACTCACTAGCTTTTTAGACCCCAGACGCCAGTCACCAAAGTGGGATGCACAAAAGTTTCTTAATAAACTCTGTTATGCCAATTGACCTAGATGTCCCCTAAAAGCATGGTCCCCATACCCCTGCTCCTGCTACTCTGTTCCTCGAAGTGTTTGGTTGTATTCAGGAAACTTTTTAGCTTTGGTTTAGTCCAGTTGCGCTGACTTCCCCTGTAGTGTGTGCTGTCCTTCCCTTCACCTAAGATAATTCTTGTCTATTATCTAGTTAGTGAATTCCACTCTCCCTCCCTCCCCACCCTCATCATCATTAAAGAATGTTTTCTTCTGTGTTTAAACCTTTTCTTGAGTTCTTATAATAGTGGTCTTATACGTGTCCTTTAGTGACTGACTAATTTCTCTCAGCATAATGCCTTCCAGATTCATCCATGTTATGAGATGTTTCACGGATTCATCATTGTTCTTTATTGTTGTATAGTATTCCATTGTGTGAAGATACCATAATTTGTTTATCCATTCATCCAATGATGGACACCTAGGTTGTTTTGATCTTTTTGCTATTGTGAACAGTGCTGCAATGAACATGGGTGTGCATATATCTATTCATGTGACGGCTCTTAATTCTCTAGGATATATTCCAAGGAGTGGGATTGTTGGATGAAATGGTGCTTCTATTTCTCGCTTTTTAAGGAAGCGCCAAATCGATTTCCAAAGTGGTTGTACCATTTTACATTTCCACCAGCAGTGTATGAGTGTTCCAGTCTTTCCACAACCTCTCCAATATTTATTGTTCTATGTTTTCCGATTAATGCTAGCCTTGTTGGGGTGACATGGTATCTCATTGTAGTTTTGATTTGCATTTTTCTAATGGCTAATGATCGTGAACATTTCCTCATGTATCCGTTAGCCACCTGCATGTCTTCTTTGGTGAAGTGCCTGTTCGTATCCTTTGCCCATGTTTTAATTGGGTTATTGTCTTTTTGTTATTGAGGTTTCGCAATATCTTGTAGATTTTAGGGATTATACACTGATCGGATTTGTCATATCCAAAAATTTTTTCCCAGTCTGTAGGTTGTCTTTTGACTCTTTTGGTAAAGTCTTTTGATGAGCATAAGTGTTTGATTTTTAGGAGCTCCAGTTATATAGTTTCTCTTCTGGTGTTTGTGCATTGTTAATAATGTTTTGTATTCTGTTTATGCCATGTATTAGGGCTCCTAGCATTGTCCCTGTTTTTTCTACCATGATCTTTATCGTTTCCGATTTTATATTTAGGTTTTTGATCCATTTTGAGTTAGTTTTTGTGCATGGTGTGAGGTATGGGTCTTGTTTCATTTTTTTGTAGATGGATATCCAGTTATGCCAGCACCATTTGTTAAAGAGACTGTCTTTTCCCCATTTAACGGACTTTGGGCCTTTGTCAAATATCAGCTACTCATAGGTGGATGAATTTATGTCTGGATTCTCGATTCTGTTCCATTGGTCTATGTATCTGTTGTTGGACCGTACCAGGCAGTTTTGACTACTGTGGCATTATAATAGTTTCTAAAATCAGGTAGTGTGAGCCCCCCACTTTGTTCTTCTCCTTGAGTAATGCTTTACTTATCCAGAGCCTCTTCTCTTTCTGAATGAAGTTGGTGATTTGTTTCTCCATCTCATTAAAAAATGTCATTGGAATTTGGATTAGGATTGCATTGTATCTGTAGATCGCTTTGGGTAAAATTGATATTTTCACTATGTTGAGTCTTCCTCTTCACGAGCATGGTATATTTTTCCACTTATGTAGGTCTCTTTTGGTTTCTTGCAGTAGTGTTTTGTAGTTTTCTTTGTATAGCTCTTTTATGTCTCTGGTTAGAGTCACTCCTAAGTATTTTATCTTCTTGGGGGCTATTGTAAATGGTATTGATTTGGTGACTTCCTTTTTGAAGTTCTCTGTGTTGATGTAGAGGAATCCAACTAATATTTGTATGCTTATCTTGTATCCTGATACTTGGCTGAAATCTATTAATTCCAGTAGTTTTCTTGTGGATTTTTTTGACTTTTCTGTGTATAAGATCATATCATCTGCAAACAGGGATACTTTTTCTTCTTCCTTACCAATTTGGATGCCTTTTATTTCTTTTTCTTGCCTTATTGCTCTGGCTAGGACGTCCAGCACAATACTGAATAACAGTGATGATAAAGGGCATCCTTGTCTGGTTCCTGTTCTCAAAGGGAATGCTTTCACACTCTCTCCATTTAGGATGATGTTGGCTGTTGGCTTTGTATAAATGCCCTTTATTTTGTTGAGGAATTTCCCTTCCATTCATATTTTGCTGAGAGTTTTTATCATGAATGTGTGTTGGACTTTGTCAAATGCCTTTTCTGCATCGATTGATAAGATCATGTAGTTCTTGTCTTTTGTTTTATTTATCTGATGGATTACATTGATTGTTTTTCTAATGTTAAACCATCCCTGAATACCTGGCATGAATCCCACTTGGTCATGGTGGATTATTTTTTTTGGTATGTTGTTGAATTCTGTTAGCTCAAATTTTGTCGAGGATTTTTGTGTCTATGTTCATGGTGAATACTGGTCTGTAATTTTCTTTTTGGGTGTATGTTTACCTGGTATTGATATCAGGGTTATGCTGCCTTTATAGAATGAGCTCAGGAGGATTGCATCCTTTTCTATGCCCTGAAATACTTTTAGTAGTAGTGCTGTTAACTCTTTGAAAGTTTGGTATAATTCCCAGTGAAACCGTCCAGGCCAGACCTTGTTTTTGTTGGGAGTTTTTTTATTTCCTTTTAAATCTCTTCTTTTGTTATAGGTTTATTTAGTTGTTCTACCTTTGTATTAGTTTAGGTAGGTAGTGTGTTTCTAGAAATTTGTCCATTTCCTCTAAGTTTTCAAATTTTTTAGAGTACAATTTTTCATAGTATTCTCTTATGATTGTTTTAATTTCAGTTGGGTCCGTTATGATATTCCCCGTCTCATTTCTTATTCAGGTTATTTGCTTCCGCTCCTGTTTTCTTTTGTCAGTTTGGCCAGTGGTTTATCGATTTTGTTGATCTTTTCAAAGAACCAGCTTTTGATCTTGTTAACTCTTTTAATTGTTTTTCTACTCTTGATTTCATTTAATTCTGCTCTAATTTTTATTATTTGCTTTCTTCTGGTGCCCAAGGGCTCCTTTTGCTGCTCTCTATTTGTTAGAGTTGTAGGTTTAATGTTTTGATTTTGACCCTTTCTTCTTTTTGAATGTGTGCATTTATTGCTGTAAACACTGCTTTTGCTGTGTTCTAAGGTTTTGATAGGATATGTTTTCATTCTCATTTGATTCTGTGAATTTCTTTATTCTGTCCTTAATTTCTTCTATAACCTAGTAGTTTTTGAGCAACGTGGTTTTCAGTTTCCAAGTGTTTGATTTTTTTCCTTCTTTTTCTGTTAATGATTTCTACTTTTATGGCTTTATAGTTGGAAAAGATGCTTTGTAATATTTCGATGCCTTGGATTCTGTTAAGGCTTGCTTTATGGCCTAATATGTGGCCTATTCTGGAGATTGTGCCATGTGTGTTGGAAAAGAAAGTATATTTGGCTGCTGTTGGGTGGAGTGTTTGGTATATGTCTATAAAATCAAGTTGCTGGATTGTGGTATTTAGATCTTCTGTGTCTTTATTGAGCTTCTTTCTGGATGTTCTGTCCTTCAACAAAGATGGTGTGTTGAAGTCTCCTACTAGTATTGTAGAGCTGTCTATCTCTCTTTTCAATGCTGTTAGAGTTTGTTTTATGTATTTTGGACCCCTGTCGTTGGATGCATAAACATTGATTATGGTTACGTCTTCTTGCTGTATTGACCCTTTAATCATTATATAGTGTCCTTCCCTATCCTTTGTGGTGCATTTTACTTTAAAGTCTATTTTGTCAGAGATTAATATTGCCACTTCTGCTCTTTTTTGTGTTGTTTGCTCAATATATTTTTTTCTATCTTTTGAGTTTTAGTTTGTTTGTGTCTTTAAATCTAAGGTGTGTCTGTTGTAGGCAGCATATAGACTGATGGTGTTTTTTTTAATCCATTCTGCCACTCTCTGTCCCTTTATTGGTGCATTTAGTCCATTTACATTCAGCATAGTTATTGATAAGTATGAGTTTAGTGCTGTCATTTTGATGTCTTTTTTTGTGTGTTGTTGACAGTTTCTTTGTTTCACTTAATTTTCTGTGCTGAGTCATCTTTCTTCATGTATTTTCTTTTCATCTTTTTCGTTGTTGTTGATTTTGTATTTGCTGAATCTTTATGTTTTTCTTCTTTTTTATTTAGATGTGAAGGATTGTTAGTTTCCTTTGTGTCATCTTAATATTTACCCAATTTTTCTAAGTTTAAGCCACTTTTATTTCTTGATGTCACCTTGACTTCTTCTCCATATGGAAGATCTATGACTACATTTTTTAGTCCCTCTTTTTTGTCTTAATGTCGTTGTCTTTTACATATTGACATCTCTGTTTCCCTATTTTCCCAGTGTTTTAGCTTTGATGTATTTTTGTGACTTCCCTATCTGGGTTAATATCTGGTTGCTCTGTCCTGTGTTCTAGTCTTGAATTGTTATCTGATGTTATTCATTTTCTAACCAGAAGACTCCCTTTAGTATTTCTTGTAATTTTGGTTTGGTTTTTGCAAAGTCCCTGAAGTTCCGTTTATCTGGAAATGCCCTCATTTCACCATCATATTTGAGTGACAGTTTTGCTGGATATATTATTCTTGGCTGGCAATTTTTTTCCTTCCAGTCTTTATATATGTCATCCCATTACCTTCTTGCCTGTATGGTTTCTGCTGAGTAGTCCGAGCTTATTCTTATTGACTCTCCGTTGTAGATGACTTTTCATTTATCCCTAGCTACTCTTAAAATTCTCTCTTTATCTTTGGTTTGGGCAAGTTTGATTATAATATGTCTTGGTGACTTTCTTTTGGGATCTACCTTATGTGGGGTTCAATTAGCATCTTGGATAGATATCTTCTCATCTTTGATGATATCAAGGAAGTTTCCTGCCAACAAATCTTCAACAATTCTCTCTGTATCTTCTGTTATTCACCTCTGTTCTGGTACTTATCTTTTGTCCACTGAGCACCGCTTTTCGCTGGTTCTGGAGGCTTGAGTAAACTGTCTGCCGCTTGGTCTCTCCCGATACGGAAAACGCATCCCGAGTGTCACTGTTTGCCTCACCGCACATGCCAGCCAATTCGGCCTGCAGGGTGCCAGTTCCTGCTGGGTTAAGTCTGGCAACTCCTCGCTGCTTCTGAACCGTCTCTCCCTCCCCGTGCTGCTCAGTTCTGATTCCTCAGCTTTGCCTTTGATGTTCAGGGCTCCTAGATTGTCATATTTAGTCGATTCACTTGTTTTTTGGGTCTTTGTAAGAGGGACCAGAGGAAGCATCTGACTACTTAACCATCTTGGGCCTGCCTCCAATTTCTCCCGTTTGTAATGGAAATGTCTGTTCTCTCGTTGCACTTTGGAACAGATAACTAGTCTAGATTTTACAGGTTCACAGATGAAGAGGAATTTTGCTCCAGGATGAAATACGCCTAAAGTCTCACCCATATTTGATTTAGATGATTCAGAAGATGAATTTTTGGACTTGAAGTTGATTTAAGACTTTTGGGATGATGTGATGGGGTAAATGTGTTTTGCATGTGGAATGGACATAAATTTGGGGGGACCAAAGGGTGGAATGTTATGGATTGAACTGCATCTCTCAAAAATATGTGTTGTAAATCCTACCCCCTATACCTGTGATTATAATCCCGTTTATGTACTGGTTTGTCTTTGTTATCTTAATGAGGCAGGATTAGTATAGGATGTATCTGGAGTCAGTCTCTTTTGAGATATAAAAAAGATTAAATGCAAGCTAGTAAACAGAAACGGGGGAAGAGAGATGTCAAGCCACATGAAGACTCCCCAGGAGCAGAAGCCCAGAAGAGACAAGGACCTTCCTCCAGAGCCGACAGAGAAAGATAGCCTTCCTCTAGAGCCGGCTATCTGAATTCGGACTTCTGGCCTCCTAAACTGTTAGAAAATAAATATCTGTTTGTTAAAACCACCCATTTGTGGTATTTCTGTTATAGCACCACTAGATAACTATAACACTTTTAGATTATATTTCTTGAAATTTAATGGAGAATTAATAAATCTAAAGATTATTCTTCCAATCACATGACCTGGCATCTTCCAAACTCCTGAAGCTTCATGAACAGTAAGCACAACATTTCCTCTGGATAATTTTTATCATTAAAAGGAAAAAAAAGAGTGCGGTTTCCTTTACATATATTTTACAACATAGTAAGTTTTAATAAGAGAACCTTTTTGGAATGAATGCTAAATTACCCACTATATTTCAATATAAAACAGTTTTTAAAATCTCTGTCTCTCAGTCTTTCAATCTGTTTTATCCATCTATCCAGCCACCCATCCAATTACCTGTATCTCCAACATATAGCTGTAATTCTTAAGTATTTGCCATAATTTTATCTTAAATTTCAATTACCTAGCAGTCTATGATCATCTATATGTTTGTCTATGCTCAATACAGTGTTATTTTAAATACAAGCACCCAAAGTGAAGGATAAAATATAATATGCAATGATTAGATTACCGCTAGCATTTTTTTAGAATAAAGGTTCAGTTAGATTATTTAATTTTCTCCCCTAAAGCACTGAGAATGCAGCCAGATATTCAGTGACTCCCATGTTCTCCAGTTATGCCCTGGCAAGTTGTGGTTTGTCTACTCATTTTGCATGTAGGAGGTGGGAGGGGAGAAGGAGAGAGACAGATTAAAGCTTTAATTCCCAAATAACCTACCTACCTGTGTTGCCAATTAAGTTTTTGCTTATTTTTCTAGCATAGTTTAAATACAATCTCTATGTCAACAATGCTCAGATTTATGGTCCAGACTACCCTGTGGGCTCCAGATTGCTATATCCAACTGCCTTGTTATTTGCTCTTACTTGTCAGCATAATATTTCCTGAAGGCTTGATTTGGACTCACCACCCTGCCCCCCGCCACTCCCACAAGCTCCACGGCTCCCTTCTCCCACCCCGCCCATTGACAGCCTTCCCTATCCATCATTTTTAATTTTCTTAAGTGAGATACCTGGGAGTCACCCTGATTCACCCCTTTTCCTCACCGCTCACATCCAGTTAATCAGATTAATCTACATTCTCCCACCAAAATATATCTCAAATGGGCCTGCTTCTCTTCCATTTTCAGGTTCACTATCATAGTTTAGACCACCGTTATCTCTTGCCTGGACCACTGGATTTCTTATCTTTCCACTACCACCACCACACACACAGAGCAGCAGAGTAATCTTCATGAATATCATTCAAATTATTTTATTTCCCTGTGTCAAACTCTTCCATGGCCTCTCTGTTGTATTTAGAGTGAAACTTACATGACCTACAAGGTTCCTCACAGTCTTTCTGCTATCTTTCTATGGGACATATGTAACTTCTAATCACAGTCTAATAATCATGATATGTCTAAGATATAATATATAATTCTTGTCCAAAGTTCAGAACCTTTGAAAATAAAGCTTAAGAACTTCTGGAGATCTGGGCACTCAGGATGAGAACCACATACACTCATGAGAACCACATACTGTGCAGTGAACATCATAAAGAATGGCTTTATATCTCTTTATACTTCAAAGTTAACTCCTGTGTGGACCTACTGTTGCCACAAAGAGACCTAATTTGGAGATCTGAGGAGCTGCTGCTTTGTTTAGTATGTGCTGTATATCAGGAGCAATACATTAGCCACAGTGTCCTTGCCCCCAAAGCATATCCTGCAAGCTATCTTGACACAAGAAATTGCTAAATGTCGTGATTATAAAACAATATTTTATAAGACTAAATGAGTTGCTGGTATATGAAACTGCATTTTTCCCCCAGTTTGCCAAATCTCTAACTCATCATCCCTCTGTTAGTTTCCTATGGCTACTGTAAGAAATTACCAGAAACTTGGTAGTTTAAAATAACAGAAATTATTGTATGTAATATCCCTCGGGAGCCCTGGTGGCATAGCGGTTAAGAGCTCCACTGCTAACCAAAAGGTCGGCAGTTCAAATCCACCAGCCACTCCTTAGAAACCCTATGGGGCAGTTCTACTCTGTCCTATAGGGTCGCTATGAGTTGGAAGCAACTCAATGGCACCTAACAACAATATCCTTCTGCCTCTCTCTTGTCAGGACACCTGTGATTGCATTTAGGGCCCACCCAGATAATCCAGGATAATCTCTCCATTTCAAGATCCTTACCTTAATCACATCTGCAAAGTCTTTGCCATATAAGGTAATTCACAGGTTCTAGGAATTCGGATGTGTACATTTTGGGGGGCCATTATTCAGTCTACTGCAGTCCTTATGGCCTGGTTTCCAACATGTCATTGTCACTTATCTACCCTAAAATAGAGACTGAAATTGGGGACTCATCTTCCCTATGCTGCTCTAGAGAGGCAGGCCATGCTCACCATGCTCAGCTGTCTTGCTCTGAATCCCAGGGCCACACACAGAACTCGCTCAACGTCTCTGGAGAGCACAGAGACTTGATTTTCTCTTTCTTGGGGACCTTGAAGGTAGGTAGAAATTTGCATAATTTTATCCTTTTCAAATATTTCTTCCTTCAAGAAGACCCAACTCTACCTCCATACTACTTACTAAAATAAAGCAGAATACCAAAAATAACAACAGAAAACTAGCAAGCAATCAAAACCCTGTTAGCAGGAAGAGTGTTTGAGGGAGTGGGGAAGACGTAAACTCTGTGTGTGTGTGCGTTTGTGTGTAATCAAAATAACTTTTGGATGGTTGACAAGAGTGTTCTAGTACTCTTTCAGTCACTGTCTGTCAGCCTTAACAACATTTCTGATCCTCATTTTTAAATTACCGAAGTATAGTTGTTCATTGGTAGAATTTTTGCCTTCTCTGCGGGAGACCCAGGGTCTCTTCTCAGCCTATGTACCTGAAGTGCAGCCACCACCCCGTCTGTCAGTGGAGGTTTGCATGTTGCTATGATACTGAACAGGTTTCAGTGGAGCTTCCAAACTAAGACAGACTAGGAAGAAAGGCCCGGAGAGCTACTTCCAAAAAATCAGCCAATGAAAACCCAGTGGATCACAACAGTCCAGGGTTGCTATGGGTCAGGGGCCAACTCTATGGCAGCTAACAACAACAGTAGCAAGTGTGGGTAGCAAAATTTTCCTCATTTAAGAATTAAATGAGATTATACACACACACACACACACACACACACACACACACAAGTAGCTAACATGTAGTATTCACCCAATATACATTAACTGAAGTTGAGCTCCTTCAGTTTTCCAATCCAGAAAGTAGTTTTAATTATGCCAACCCAATTGAGAGATATTAAATATACTCAATAAATATCCAGCCATACTGTCATAACTGGACCTATTAATTCCCTTCCAGGAGGTACAGATACTTTCTTTTAAGCATTTATAGGCTAAAAATGTCCTTCTCTTCCCACGCCCACCTTCCTCAGTAAGTTAATAAATGCAATATCTTATCAAATAGTAATTATGTACTAATTAGTTGCCAGACTCACATTACAATTGTTTTAAACAATGCTATCTGAAGAAGAATCTCATAAAGTTTGTTGTCATAAACTTTCCTCTACATAGTCACAAAAGCCCACATGTCACACATGCTCTTTCCTGTAGAACATTTTGTATAAAGTCACTGCATGAAATATTCTAACATTTTCTACATTAAGTTATCTGTTTGGACGCTCCTGTTCACCTTTGTTTCCTTAATGCCTGATACTGTGCTTGGCACATGGCAGATTGTCAGCAAATATTTGTTGACCTGAGCTGAAAAGATACAGCAGAACAATGAAGCCCACTTTCTGCTCCTGTTTGGGGTGCTCAGCTTCATGGAGTGGAGGGAACACTTGGTCGGAGCTCTGGCTCTGCCTTTACTGAGTGTTACCTTAGACAAGTCTCTGCAGCTGTAATTCCTTGCTTATAAAATGCAGAAAATAAGAACAATGAAACTTTTCATGATTCTTAACAGCTTTTAGTGCTTGCTTCTATATTATACTGAGTGGCCTTCACATCCACATAGGGAGGTAGGGCAGGATCAGTATTCCTACCTGCTATATGAGGAAACTGAAGCTCAGAGAGGTTAATTCACATTCCCAATATGATATAGATATTAAATTTAGAGAATTAGAGCATTTGACTCTGACTTTAGAATTAGAGCATTTGACTCTGACTTTCATATGCCATTCATACATGCTATGTGGAGGTACTTGGTAATCTGTCAATCATTTTACAAATATCAGGGTTTCATGCGGGTGATTCCAGAGACAAAGCTATCTGCAGTGCCAGCATAACCAGTAACACGGTTTAACTTCATCCTGCCTTTTTCAGAGGTCTTCAGATGTCACCAAATCATTGTTAAAATATAGGATCAAGGAATCCTCATTTCTACTGTGAATTAAGAAAATGTCAGGGTTATTTCTGTTTCTTTGTTCACAGGGAAATGGTAGGTTATATACTAGAAGTATCTTTTCTCAGTATATTGCTTTTGCTGTGATGTTTAAAACCAGTAACAGCACCAAAAGATTTTGCTTTCACCCACGTTGAAAATCATTTATTTACATTGGAGGACCTTAAGTAGACATGGGTAAACGCCAATTACATTTTATGGTTTAGGGATTAGCCAGCTCCTTTTGTCATCTTGGGGGGTGTATGTGTGTGTATGTGTGTGTTATGATTTTAAAGTGTTCATGGAAAGTCTGAATAATTCATTAAGTTACCTTAGTCAAAGAGAAAAATTTCCCTTTGTATGCCCAGAAGTAGAAATAAAATTTCTCTTATACCCTTCTTACAGCTTTGTGGTTATAATTAAGGGTATTGTTATGAACTTTAAATAAGAACTTGTAAAATAAATGTTTTAAAAATGCTGATTTCTGGAAGGCAGGCATTATATTTCTATGTATGCAGCCATGCAAGTAGCTAAATATTTGGCCTTAATGATTTAGTTGCATCTGGGTGATTATTTTCATCTCCACTTATTACTGTGTGTTAGATTCCCTGTGTATGAGTACATATTGCCCTGTCTTGCACTGTATTTAGAAATATCTGCATTACTCCTGTGCATTTGTTCATTAATAGGGGGTGGGGAGAGGAAAAGCTTGTAAAAATGGGCTTTACATGTTATTAAACTGTGTGTATCCACATTTTGGCCCAAATGAAAAGATCTGGTTTGTATTACTGCCCTCTGGTGGTTGCAGGCTTTTGCTGCAGTGGCAATGAACTGCATCCCTGGGGTGGAGTTTGCTTGCAGTGGCAGCTTCCTGGAGCAATGCAGACATCAGGCATTGCTGGGCAATCAGTCTTTTATACACATTCATTGCATTTCATTCAATTGCATTGCATCTGACCACTTACAGGTCAGAATAATGATAGAAGTAACTGTTCTTGTGAGGACCAAGAAGACATTTCATTTTAATGGAAGCATATACATGAAGTAATCCTGACCAACATAGTGTGACATTTGAGTGAATTCAAATTCTCTATGGACCACACTCCTACTCATCTTTCAAGGGTAATATGAGAAAGTGCAGTGGCTTGTAAAGTGTGACATATGTACCTCTGGTGGTACAGAAGATGATTTTAGGGGGTATCCAGATTAACCTCAATTTGAATAGTTATGTGTTTATTTTAATATTATTAGAAAAAACAGAATGAGTGTTTGAAGCCCAAGATTTCATGAACATTATTGCTTAGGCAAAGACCAGCAGATGGTGCCTACACACACAGCTACATTCTTTTCAGTAATACTTCACTTCTGCTGGTCTTTGTTAGATACAGTTGAGTCAATTTCAACTCATAGCGACCTCATGTGACAGAGTAGAACTGTCCCATAGAGTTTTCTAGACTGTAATTTTTATGGGAGCAGATGGCCAGGCCTTTCTTCTGTGGAGCTTCTGGGTGGGTTCAAACTGCCAGCCTTTTGGGTTTAGTAGCCAATCACTTAACTGCTTCTAGTTTGTAGACGGAGCAAAAACTACCATGGAGGGACGTGGATGACTGAGGTTTGGGCAGCAATAGCTCTGCTACTTGTTTGTTGTATGAACTTGGATAGTTACTTAACCACTCTGAGCCTTGGTTTCTGATTTGTAAATCAGGATAATAATAGCTACTTCTTAAGGATCACTAGTTTTAAGGATTACTAGATACTCTCATAAGCATTACATAATATGCTATGTGTAAAGTGTCTGTCACAGAATAGGTGTTTAGTCAATGCAAGATTCTTCCTTTTCATCTCCCTACACCCCAGCATGTTTCTCAGAGCCCTCCTTCCTCCATGTTCTTGTAGCGTTTTGCTTAAACACTTATTTCATCTGACCCATTGTAAGATTTTCCAAATCTCTTCTCTGTCTTGATTATAAGTGGGACTTTCTCTTGCTTTATATCTTTTGCAATAGTCTATGTAGTACATTTCATCTATCAGATTTGGACAGGACCTATATGTATGTTTCCCCTTGTCTCCCTGATTCATGTGGTCTGGTAACAGGATCAAGTTCTGGCCTATTGGCTGCAAGCAGAGAGGAGGAAAACAGGCCTGCAGTGTCAGAGGTTGTGACTAGTGCCTGCCTGCCACTGATATCATCTCTTATTTTACCAACTAAGATAATAGGTTTACTTGTTTAATGTTAACTTAAATTAATAAGAATTTAAGTTACTTGTTAATTTCAGTGTCAGGTAAATGGAAGACAGTGGAAATATTTTTAATACAGTATTTCAACTAGGATAGAATCTGTTTCGAGACAGCAAAAGAGCCTTTGTTTTTAAGCAAGTAGATTTACAACACTTGTGTTACCGCAATAACGTGGATTGGAGCTACCTGCCTCAATAGCCAATTCTGAGACAGGGATGAGGTGAGCAGCAAGATGTTTATTATATATCAATATACAGGAGACAGATGGGAATAGATTCCTCCAAAAACCTGTCTCCCCCACTGGAGATCGGCTGAAGTCTTTTATAGGGACAGGATTATGGATCTTTTGTGGTAGTTTCCCCTTGAGGTTATGATGTCTTAGATGAGTTAACCTTCTACTGCTATTCTTAGAGGTTATCTGGTGACATCTTTGGGGATTATCTGGTGACATCCTGCTTTTTCTTGTCACAAGATGAGTGCTTTGTTTGGTTTTTCATTCTTAGATCATTGTCACTTGTTTTCCACCCTCCAGGGAAGAACATCAGTTAATCGTAACCCTTTTTGTAGAGACTAGAAGGGAGGGAAAAATCACGAGACAATGTGGCAGTTAGCAATGGGGAGTAAATAATAGTGAGCCGGGCCTATGCAGCCTCTTCCACTTGCCTGGGTTTAGTCTATGTAAAATGGCTGTAATGGCCTTAGGAATGGTATGATCAGAGAAATTACAAAGAGGGGGGAGGAGGCAAGCTGGAGCCCTTCATTTTAGTGGTAACAGAAGTAGTGCGTTTGCCTTTAAAATTCCGGTAGATTTTGTTTCAGCTCCATGTGGTTCTAAGTTTCTCTTATTCTCCTCAACAGACCTTCCTCGCCTGCTCCTAAATGGCTGCAGACTGCCTGCTTGCATTTCTTTAATGGAGGTGATGTTCATTTAAGATTTAGAGGAAATCATAGCTTTCATGTTTGCAAAACCAGAGAGCCTCAAGCACCTCAGTAGCGGAGATGAAACGACAGTTCTGTTTGTGCATGTGTGTTTAGAACGTAAAGGACAGGAGAAAGAAAGAAAATAGATGTTACTGCTTTGCACTTACTTCAAAATATGACTTACTACCTCTGGTGGGATCATTTAACTCCAAATGTGTCCCCCCACCCTCCACACCCCAACCACACACTCCCCACTCCCACCACATTCATCTTGGCTCACATGACATCTGTTCTGGGCACTGCAGAGCCTTCTCGTTGCCGTGGCAGCCAGTGGAGAGAGCCCGCCATTGGCTGCAAGCAGAGAGGAGGAAAAAAAGACCCGCAGTGTCAGGGGTCATGTGCCTAGTGCCCACCTGCCACTGTTTTCGGTCAGCTGCTGGCTTGGCCACATTAATGGAGCATGCTGAAGCTGGCTGAGGCCCACAGGGACCGCCCACCACAGCTGTGTACACGGCCAGGGTGGAATGGGGCCCCCTGAGGTCAATGTCATTAGCTTCTCCCTCAAGTGTGAAGTGTGTGAAGGACAAAAGCAGAGCATGTAAAGAGAAGTGCTCTGCCTCTTCCTTCACCTTAAGCTCCTCAGAGCTCTATTTTCTTTTGTAGTGTTTAGATTTGAAATTCGATAGAATGACCCTTTCTGCTCACAGCTTCTATTAAGTTCCATTATCTTGACCATTACCCTGTCACTTTAAAATGAAAAGAGGCCAGCAGTGTGTTTCAAAATCCACACCTGAACCTGATTGTTTTTAAAATCATTTTCCTCTTATTAGAGTCACCTCTGAATTTAACTACATGCTTGGAATCACTGTTCTATCCTCGCAGTTGCAGTTTGCTGGCATTGTTTACCCAGAGCCAGTTGAACAGATGACCCCAGATGCCTGACCTTGCATCTGGCCAATCAGATAGATGTTGAGAAGAGCGGCCTCCAAAGCCTCACTGATGGGGCTGAGCTGCCTCTCTCAACCCTGCTCTCATGGCAGAGTTTGAGCTACCTGCTGATGAGCAATGGGAGTGTCCATGTGTCAGCCACACCCAGGGCCTTCAATCCTCAGAACCAGGACACTGGTCAACATTGGCTGTGGTGGTAACCTTGCCCCACTGTGCCACCACTGACAGCAGCAGTCAGCATAGTTGGGGGTGTAGAAAGAACTTTCATGACTATTTTTTTTTCTTCTCACAGTGAACATGTGAGGTGGTTATTCTAATCCCTGCTTTACAGAAAATGGAAGCTGATAAGACCCAAGGTCACACAATTTGTAAATGGGCAAGCCCAGGAAGTAAATTTTGATTTTTTGTTTTCCAACTCTATGCATGCATCCTGCCGCATGGCCACAGTGCATTCCTTCTGGACATTTAACACCTTCAGAGATTTAGAAACGGGGAAGGAGGCTTATGAAGATCACTCCTCCCGTTTCTCTTCATGGTTTTTCGTGCCTATTTTACATTTTATAAGAGTGTCTCATCAGTGTTTAATTTGTTAAGCGCAGTGGTTAGTGGTTTGAGGAATTTTTGCTGCTTTTGGTTATAGTAATTTGACTGAAAGCACCATAGACAATACACTTTCACTGAGCAGAATGGCTCATGGGTAAGAACAAAGACTGAATTTGTGCCAAAGCCATGAAACAAAAGTAAAAGTTATTGTCCCCTCTACTTTCCTCTCTCAGACTTATTTATTTGGTCACTGAATTTTGGGATAGTTTGGGAATTATTGAAATAGAAATACACCCCAAAATCATGAAGGAGAAGATCCATATGATTAATATCTGCCTCTCTGCCACCTTTGCTTATTTCCTGTGGCCTGGCTCTAGAAGTTTAGGGGTTTATATATTCCTAAATCTTTGAAAGAACTAAGGAACAGGAAAAAGTATTATATAATGGACCTGTCCTTTTTTTTTTTTTTATTGTACTTCAGGTGAAGGCTTACAGAACAAATAGTTTCTCATGAAACAGTAGTACACATATTGTTTTATGACATTGGTTAACCCCACAACATGTCCACCCTCTAACTTGTCAACCTTTTTTTTTGGTGAAAATACACATAGCCAAAAATACACCATTTCAAAAATTTCTACATGCACAGTTCAGTGACATTGACTACGCTCTTCCAATTGTGCTGCTATTCTCACTTAAGATGAAGGCTTACAGAACAAAATAGTTTCTCATTTAACAGTTACTATACATGTTGCCCTATGACAATGCTTAACAATCTCACAACACATCAACAGTATCCTTACTCATCCTTGGGTTCCCTATCACTAGCTTCCTTGTCCCCTTCTGCCTTCTGGCCCTTGTCACTGGACTACTGTACCTCATTATGGACCTGTCTTTTTTAAAGTGATTGCTTCTGCAACGTGGCTAAACAAGGACTGACACAATCGTCAATGATTCACACACCAGTCTTTTTCATTCATATGCTCATCAGAGCCAGCAAAGTTAATAAACATTGAATCAATTTGGAGATGAAGCGGGGAATCCCCAAAAGCTTATTCTCAAATCCAGTTTCCTAATGTAGCAAGAGGTTATTGAACCTAATGTCAAACTGTGACTGAGTTTCCTCCTTTCCTCCCTTTTAGACTGGGTATGGCATCTGCTTAGGGGAATTGAATCAAAAATAAGAGTCCTTGCGTGCCTCAAGATAGGACCTCAGTAAGCGTTCAAAAGCATGTACTTAAGTCACAAAAAGAATGCTAGAACATTTTATATTACAAGTTAAATGATGGTTTTATTAAAACCTGAGTCGTGAAGTTCTTGTTGTTAGTTGCCTTCAAGTCAATTCCAATTTATGGCAACCCCATGTGCGCAGTAGAACTGCTTCATACGATTTTCAAGGCTGTAACCTTTTGGAAGCAGATCATCAGGCCTGTCTTCCCAAGGGACCTCTGGGTGGGTTCAAACCACCAACTTTTCAGTTAGTAGTTGAGCACTTAACTGTTTGCACCACCCAGGGATATCTTGAGTAGCGAAGTTACCAGAATTTTATTTTGCCCCAGAACATAAAAGACCCAGTCTATAGAGTAGAAGATGTAAGAGAGTAGATTTTGACTTAGTATCTTAGGCTGGGCTCCCTAGAGAAGCAAAACCAGTGAAGCATCTAGAGAGCCCAGCCTAAGATATTTGGTAACAAGAGAGGGGTCCTTCCTCAAGGACACCTGGCTTCCCCTTCATTCAAGGAGTTGTGGGTCCTTAAACTCACTCAAGTCTGGGAATTTATTGAGGGGCCGTGACTCTCTATTCTGGCGATTTGAGTTAGACCGCTGTTCACTTGACCTTGAATTCTTCTGCTTGTACAGATCAAGTAAATAGTAGAATTCCTATCTATTTCATTCCTAGGGCACATGACTAAGTAGCCACTGCCGTAAGTCCATATGAATCAGACTATTCTGATTACTGCCTTGACTCTGCTGTCCATTACGGTAACCATGCCCACCTTGTCTTTGTCAATTGAGTGCCGCCACTTGGCCCTTCCTACCACGGGTTCCAATCAACTCCATTGTAGTCAGCTGTCTTAATTCAGTTAGGGCAGTTCCCACTGTGAAATCTGACTTACATAAAATAGCAATCACAGCAGTCTTCAAGGGTGCTGGGGCTCCCTTCACAAATTTACTCCTCACCATTGTGGTAAAGGTGTGTCTTCTGGGCACTCCATGTGTGGGTCTGTGGGTCTAACTTGATAAATCCACTCTAATATGCCACTTTCCCTAAGCCTTTGGATACCTTCTTATACAGCATACCAAGGTAGGTCTGGTACTTCAACTTGCTTTAGTGTAGGCTACTGTGTAATCCATGCTTCAGTGACCCAACAAAATAAACTATTAGATCCTTTCCTAACCTCTCGAGCTGAAACATTGAATGAAAAATCTGTGCTTAGTGGGCCCATATCAATAAACTCAGACTGATCCATCTTTATGTTCCTTGCACCATTATCCCATACCCTTAATAGCATTCCCACACATATTCCCCACCTTTCTGTTTGTACATATTAGAAAAGTCAAGCAGATCTTTTGGAGTGTAGCATACCTCCTACTGGGTCACACTTCGTACTTCACCTTTTGGGGCTTGCTGGGACTTAAGACTAGTTATAGGTCTAGAAGCCAAAGTGAGTGATGGGGATGTGTTTTGAGAACATTCAGCATTGTCTTGTAAAGCATCTGCCCCAGGCAGTGACTCAGACAAAGTCTGTTCAGACACAGCTGGGTTAATCTCATCAGATGTGGGTGGAAGAGCTAATGGTTTTTCTGGGGAGGGTGGCTTAGCAGACAAAGATAGAGTAATCTCTTCAGATGGGAGTAAGAGGGCTGGTTCTGTTGGCAGGAATGATTCAGAGGAATTTAGGGGCTCAGTGTCCCCAGCTTCTTGATTGTCTGCCCATATGGGGGTCCCTAAATTTTATGTAAGTCAGATATGACAGTGGAAACTGCCCTAACTGAATTAAGACACCTAACTACAGTGGGGCTAATTGGGCCCTATGGTGGCAGAGGCCAAGTGGTGGCACTCAGTTTACAAAGATAAGGTGGGTGTGGTTACCGTTATGGACAGCGAAGTCAAAGCAGTAATCAGAATAGTCTGACTCTTACGGACTTAAAATGTCATTGGCTACTTAGTCGTGGCATCCCTAGGAGTAAAATAGATAGGAAATCTACTAAATATTTACTTGATCTGTACAAGCAGAAGAATTCAAGGTCAAGTGAACAGCAGTCTAACTTGAATCACTAGAATGGATAGTCATGGCCCCTAGATCAATTCCTAGACTTGAGCGAGTTTAAGGACCTACAACACCTTGAATGAAGGGGAAGCTGGGTCCCCTTGAGGAAGGACCCCACTCCCAGTACCTAACATCTTAGGCTGGGTTCTCTAGAGAAGGAAAACTAGTGAAGGGTCTATATATATATGTGTGTGTGTGTGTGTGTGTGTGTGTGTATAGAGATTTATATCAAGGAAATGGCTCACACGGTTGTAGAGGCTGGAAAGCCCCAAGTCCGTGGGTCAGGCTGGAGGCTTCTCGGAACTTAGGTAGCTGCAGGGGCTGGCAAACCCAAGATCCACTCTGGAGGCTGGTGAATCCCAAGATCTGCAGGCAAGCAGCTAGGTCAAGTCCCAAGACCCGGAGGTCTGATGAACAGTAGCCAATGCAAGATCCAGAATGAGCAAAAGCCAACGAACCTTGCCAGAAAATTCACCTATATTGGATGCAGGCCACATGCCCAAGGAAACTCCCTTTCAACTGATTGGCTACTCAGCAGATCCCATCATGGAGGTGATCACATTATATCAGATCTCATCATGGAAGTGATTACATCTTTGTATGACTGCCAAATACATCACAACTGCCAAACCACTGAGAATCATGGCCCAGCCAAGCTAACACACAACCTTAATGATCACACTTAGCTTAAGAAACCTACAAGCAACTATTCTTCCTATTATGACTTCTGTTTATTCCAAGAGTTCATTGGTATTTCTCCAAATATTGTCCTTGATCAGTGTTTATGAGGCCATAAGAAAAATGTAGTGAGCATCAAATTTTAACAATGAATTTTCCATATAAAAAAATGATAACAGGCAGCAAAGTTCCTGGTACCCATTTAAACACCTGGAAAAGAAATCTGTCTAAAGAAATGCTCTGCAGTCTATACAAGTGATTTATTAGAAGTATGCAGGAATAAGACCATTAGCCATGATTATGCTTACTGCCTACTCTACATATAAGAAATGGCAAGGTTTTGTTTTGGTTTTCTTTTCCTTTTCCCATTTTCCCTTTTTCTTGTCTGTAATTATAGATTCGTCTACCTGGGAGAGCCCTCTAAGTTATTTTGTTCAACATAAATTAGCCACAACGATGTGGGTTAGTGGTTGTATAAAATTACCCTTAATTCCCTCACTAATTCTCAGATTCTATAACAAAATAAGGAGCCCTGGTGGCACAACGGTCAAGCACTTGGCTGCTAACTGAAAGGCTAGCAGTTAGAACTCACCCAGTGGTTCTATGAGAGAAAGACCTGGTAATCTGCTTCTGTAAAGATTACAACCAAGAAAACCCTATAAGGCAGTTCTGCTCTGTCACATGGGGTCACTATGAGTCTGGCGGCACTCACCAACAACAATAACATAATAATGGTGAGAAAATACGGATTGAGATTAGAGTTTGGTATTTTCTCAACAAAGATTTATTATGCCTACTGCGTATCAGGAGACTAAATAGCAACATTTGTTTTTTTTATCTAAAATTTAAACTCTTTGCACCTTGTCGTCTTTGCTTGTTCTATATCAAGTTCCTCACTGTAGGATAAGGTAATATACCAAATCCTCAGAATGTAGGTTCAATATTCTTTTATTTAGACTCTCATTTCCTTTAGGAAAGTACTAGACTCTTGCACCACAAAGATTATTTTACAAATGTAGAAACACATTTATAAATACAAATGCTTTATCACAAAATAGTGAGATTTAGTAGGAAAGAAAAATAATTATGCAAGAAAAAAATGAACCTGATTTTAGGGGTATCACTCTTTGTGCTAAAGACATTTTAGTTGAATTAAACATTAATATATTTACACACATTCACACAAATGGTGCTGTGTGGTTTCAGGAATCCATAGAGTTTAACATCCAACTACATGTGTTAGGGAAATGTTATTAAAGCAATGTTAGTATACAGCAAGGTGCCCTTCTTTCTGCTGTATCAGGTAACAAATGTACACATTCCTTGTCATGACAGCAGGGCTTTGTGTTTCTATTGCAAGACTAATAAGACTTGAAAGTGGAGAGGTAAATTAGGTGGCCCAGAAAATCAGGGGTTAGGGTACTTGATAAAAGATGAGAGAAATGAACCAAAGGATAATCAAAGAGCAGAAGAAGAAAAAGAGTATCCTTAGGTAGGAGAAAAAGGCAAATAGGATGTATGAGGGATCAGGGCAGCACTAAGAAAGAAAATGCAAGCCATTGTCTGCACATTGTGTGTGAAAGAGGTATCTAGAAAAGTAGGCCTGAATAAAGAAACACTAGCAGAAAGTGAAAAGTGGTCATGAGTAATTGCGTTCAAGTACAAAGAAAAACTAAATGCCTTAGGTGTGAAGAAACACTGGAGAGAAGTCACACAGACAAAAACATCTGAGTAACACTGCTTATGAAAAGTTTCTAACACCCTTTGCTGGGATTTTTGTGGTGCCTCAGTGACTCACACAACTTTTTAAAAAACAATTTCTTAATCTGCAAAATTGAACTAGCAACCCTTGCCCTGCTTGCTCATGTTGTGAGCTCTTGCAAGGATTTCACGTTGTGAGCTGTTGTAAGGATTAAGGGCGAGTGAAGTATGAAGGGTATTATAATCTAGAAAATTCTCTACAAATGTAAGGCTTTAGCAGAATTGATATTGTATGGTAAGTGTCTTAGTTACCTAGTGCTGCTATAACAGAAATACCACAAGTGGATGGTTTTAACACAGAGAAGTTTATTTCCTTACAGTAAAGTAGGCTAAAAGTCCAGATTCAGGATGTCAGCTCCAGGGGAAGGCTTTCTCTCTCGCAGCCTTCTCATCAGTGATCTCCTGGACTAGCAGCTTCTTTGCGCAGGAACCCTGGTCCAAAGGATGCGCTCTGCTCCCGGCACTGCTTTCTTGATGGTATGAGGTCCCCCACTCTCTCCTTGCTTCCGTTTCCTTTTATCTCATGAGAGATAAAAGGTGGTGCAGGCCACACCCCGGGGAAACTCCCTTTACATTGGATATGACCCGGCTAAAGGTGGTGTTACAATCCCACCCTAATCCTTTTTAACATAAAATTACAATCACAAAATGGAGGCCAACCACACAATTCTGGGAATCATGGCCCAGCCAATTTGATACACACATTTTTGGGGGGACATAATTCAAACCATGGCAGTAAGTGTAGGTACGTTCACAATCCTTACCAAACCATTTTCTAAATGTTGAAAGACATGATATTTTATTATTTTTTTTCTTTTTTAAATTCACTGGGGTACCTTGGTTTTATAAAGTGAGATGACTTAACTGCAGAGATGAAGCTGAGGGTGACTTACACATGTACGTTTAGCTTATCCACTCCGCACCACTAACAATTGCCAAGACAGCACCTATTTTTCTAGCCCCTTAGATTTAGAGTTAAAACCATAAGTCATGGACAGTCAGAGGGACCACCACGTTTCAGTTGGAGTTTGTAAAATTCTTCCATTGCTGTCCCTTTCTTTGAATGTGGAGACGGCCCCTTTTCTGTAATTTTCCTGGCTAAATAACTTGTCTTCAGAAGGTTTAAATTACAGCTGCATTTGTATCATAAAACTTGCCATAATTTATGATTCATGTCCTATTTTGGCCATTTTTAAACTGGATCTATTTAGAAGCCAACATATATAATACAAATAAAATTAATTCAGCACCTGCTCTGTTCTTTGCTGTCAGTTTTTTCCCCCCCATAAGGCAAATTTCACTCAGGGTTGTCTGACAATGTAAGAGAACCTAGAGACTCACCCTCTTACCTGCCCTCTTGTGGTATTCTCAGACCCTGCCTCCACCCATGCCTCAGCTCTCCTTCAATTTCAAATGAATTCCAAAAACAGCAGGCAGGCTTGTGTACTCCTAGGATGGTTGTTGTTTTTGTTGTTGTTAGCTGTCGTGTGGTATCAGCTATCAACACTGCCATTAACTGTCCTATCTGTTGTGAGAATATGAGTGGTTATTAATGCTTTCACAGACTGGGAAAGACAACGAAGGGAACTTGCAGCCACCAGAGACCAAGGAGCCACAGCTGCCCATTCCCAGCAGAGATCTGTGCAATTATCAGTTCTTCTGAACAGTCAGTGCCACTAGATTGTTGAACTAGCTTTTGGAGATCAAAAAAGGATTCATATCCCAATTCCAATTGTTGTGGAAAACTTGAAAGCCACCCAATTGGGAATTATTATACCTACGTTACAAAGTTGTGAGGATTGCATGAGATCACGTTTCAATTCAGTTAAAAATATTTACTAAGTACCTGCATATTAAGGGTAAGGGAGATGTTGCAGAGACCATGATGTAGAATCAAAATCTGTAAACGTATACGCATGACCACTTGGTGCTTGCAAGAGCCTGTCAGCCATTCTGCATGAGCTTCTTTATTCACTTGGTCTCTAAAGAGCAATTCTCATGAAATGATGAAAATATTATTGGCCCTGAAAAAAAAGCTAACCAGTAGTGGGAAAGGCCTCCAAAAGTGAAATAACTTATCCAACTAATCATATCACTAATTAGAGGCCAAGCTAGAAGTAGAAGTAGACTATTTTTAGGGTTCTGAGGATTCCAGAGCCCCACCAAGACCTGTTGAATTGGAATCTTCAGATGTGGGGCTTGGGAATGTGAAATTTTTAAAACTCTAAGTAATTTTGATGCACAGCCAGGTTTGGAAATCCTCAAGTATAGTGGACAAGTATTGAATCTTTGGTGTTAGACTTAGCTGTTTGAGTCCAGATAAGTAACTTAACCTCTCAGTTTCAGTTTTCTAATTTCTAAAAGGGTTAAATGTTGGTTGTCTTCCCTCCCCTTCAGTACTCTTTCCATTCTAGTACATTATACCACCACATTATATCAAGATTCAGTTTATATTGAAGTTTTCAGTTGTATCAGTGATTGGCATACAGTGGCAAATGACTTGCTCAAGGGATTTGGCATTAAACATTGAACTGTTGATGAGCAAAGCATGGGTCAGGACAGTTGCTGTCTTCGTTGGCTAGTGCTGATATAACAGAAATGCCACAAGTGGGTGGTTTTAAAGAACAGAAATTTATTTTCTCACGGTTTAGGAGGCTAGAAGTCCAAATTTAGGGTACCGGCTATAGAGGAAGACTCTCTCTGTCAGCCCTGGGGAAGGACCCTTGACTCAGCTTTTGTAGCCCTGGTGCTCCTGGGTTCTTCTGATCTTCATATGGCATCTACCCACCCCCCACCCCCCACACCCACCTCCGACCCCGTTTGTGCTTGCTTGTTTCTGTGTTTGTGCTACTCCTTATAACTCAGAAGTGATAAGGTTTAGCAGGCACCCTACACTGATATGGTCTTATTGTCAAAATAAAGAAAACCCTATTCCCAAATGGAATTACATCCACAGACATAGGGGTTGGGGCGGGGGCACAATTCAATCCATAACAGTTGTTAACTAAGGTATGTTCTTAACTCATCTTTAGGCCAATTCAATAATTTTTTTGTTACACCCTCATTTGATCCTTGTCTACACAATTTTCCACCAATATATTTCCTCCTCTGATATAAGCTATGCCTCCTGTGTGCTGGTGCTCAACCTGTGGTTAAGAATTTTAAGGAAGAGTTAACCCATGAGATCCTAATCAAACAGCCTTCTCCAACTCTAATCCTCCTGTGCTGTGTGTGTACTACTGTCAGCCGGATCTGCTAAATTCCAAGAATTAAAAATGTTATCTTATTGATCAGCTGTGCAAAAGAAAAACGAAAGCACCAGTCTTTTTGTTCTGAAGTTCTATTCTCCAGTGTTTGAGATTTTAGGCTATTTTGTTTCCATTGGTGAAACAGGTATAACCTTGAATGCGATTCTCAGACTTTTTGGTCTCAGGATCTCTTTATGGTCTTAAAAATTATTGAGAACCCCAAAGAACTTTTGTTTTTTAGGGCTATATCTGTTGATGTTTGCCCTATTAGGAATTAAAACAGAGAAATTTTTAAAACACGAGCACACTCCATTAGCCATCAGAGAGATAATGTCATCACATGTCATGTAGCCTCTGGAAAAATCCATCTATACTCATGGGAGAATGAAGTAAAAAACATATTATGATGAAAATACTTTTGACCATGTGGACCCCTGACAAAGATCTTGAGGACCTCAGGGGTCCCTTAGCTGCACCGAGAACTGTTGATCTTTTTTTTTTTTTTTTTTTTTTG
>NW_004444027.1:7621253-7629267 GCF_000243295.1 Trichechus manatus latirostris
CGGCTGAGTTCTTTATCTCTTCATTTGATGTTCTAGGGTTTCAGGATTGTTGATTCTCTGTTTGGCTTAGTTTTTCGGATCTTTGTTGTGGAGGGATGGCGTGGTGCTTCTGCCTAGACCGCCATCTTGCCGGAGTCCGAACTGTTGATCTTGAGTGTACAGAATACATCCTGCCATGCTGATCTGTCTCATAGAGAAGCACAGAAATTAGAACACAGAACACTGAAGCACTGACCATTACACCTAGAAAGGCACTTTAGAGAAGATCTCAGAGCCTAGTCCAGTTCCTTGGTTTTATAGATGAGAAACTTGAGCCCCAGAGAGATGAAGCAATATTGCCAAGCTCATACAGCCTGGTTGCCACACTGAATTTATAACCTTGAGCTTCTGACTGCTGGGCTTACCCCTACAGTTCAGTTTAGTGACATACAGTACAGCCTCAGGTGAAAGCTTGGCTCCAATTCCAGCTCTGCTACTATATAACCTTGGGCAAGTTTCTTAACTTCTCTGGCCCCAACTTCCTCATCTATAAAATGTGGATAATAAAAATACCTCATAGGCTTGCTGGGAAAATTAAATGAGATAATGTATGGAAAGTGACTGGTGTCTTGCATATGCATTTGATAACTATTAACCATTATTACATTCTGATAGATTCCCCTGACTTACTAATCATTTTTATATTCTTCTTTTAGCTTCAAACTATCTAGCTCTTAGAGGCATGTTGTTGTTGTTAGGAGCCTTCAAGTCAGTTCCAACTCATAGCAACCCAATGTGACAGAGTCGAACTGCCCTATAGAGTCTCCTAGACTGAAATCTTTACAGAAGCAGATTGCCAGGTCTTTCTCCCACAAAGCTGCTGGGTTGGTTTGAACTCCAACCTTTCGATTAGCAGCCAAGTACGTAACTATTGTGCCACTACTCCTGGAAATTACTCCAACTTTTCCCCATCTTGTGGTCTCAACTGTTTCTCTTTCCAACAGCCTTCAGGCTGGCTCAGCAACAGAGCAGAGTGAGGGGATTCCAGGCTTCATGTTGAATGCCTTATCTATCTGCCTTCCTAACAGGCTGAAGGCAGAACTAAAATCGGATATAATCAGTTTATGTGTCAGACCCAACAATCCATGCTGTATGTCATGCAGGCATGATCAGTGTTTTCAAGGTGGTATGAAACCTCATAATGAGCCAAGGAATAGTATTATTACAGTTAAATAAACTGAAGCATGATTTATGATGATTAAAATTTGTTCCTAGCTTATGTTTTTCTTTTTCTTTTTCTTTTCCCTCCAAAATGGAATGTGTTCTCCTTTAGCACCATCCATTTGCAAATTACATTCCCAAACCACTTTTTACAGCCAGAATGCTCATTAGAAGCAAGGATGGCGAGACTTCATCTCACTTACTTTGGATATGTTATCAGGAGAGACCAGTCCCTGGAGAAGGACATCATGCTTGCTAAAGTAGAGGGTCAGCGAAAAAGAGGAAGACGTTCAAAGAGATAGATTGACACAGTGGCTGTAACAATGGGCTTAAACACAGCAGCGATTGTGAGGATGGTACAGGACTGGGCAGTATTTTGTTCTGTTGTACACAGTGTCGCTGTGAGTCAGAATGGCTTGAAAGTACCTAACAACAATAACAGCAACAACGACTTTTTATTGTCTGCTAACCAGTTCATGGGAGATCTTAGTGATAGTCGCTGACCCAGTTCTCCTTATTGGACAAATGTAAATGTAACACTTTGTTCCTTGTGTCCCTGGTGGCCCTCATACACAAGCCAACAGATTTCTTCTGCAAGTTATTTATACTATAAAACAGTATATGTGAATTTGAAGGCTTTTCTAGCAAACAAACAAACAGTAAAAGGTAGAGATTCTACAGTAATGTCCTAGAAATAACTGTAGTTTTATCTATCTAGCCAAATGAGATCATCTATAATCCATGGCCCAGCCATCTCAGATCCTGTATCAATAATGAATGAATAAATTGATTCATTCTCAGTCTTGCTGATTGTCTCTCTGGGAAACACCTCTTATGGTTCTGCTGGTCACCGAAAAGTCACTTTGAAGATAGAACACTCAATAATCCCAACTAGCAGTGTCAAACCTAGAACTAACATGTACTCATTATCTCTAAGTCACAGGATTGGATCTTCTTCCTCTTGCTAAGGAGGCAGGATATATCACCCAAAGGATACCAGCATTGGAGTAAGAAGGCCTGGGTTCTCATCCCAGCCCTTGTACTAACAACTGTGTGATCTAGGCAAGTGCCTTCATCTCTCTGGTCATCCTGTCACCACTTCTGTACCATAATCTCTCAGCAGCCTTCTAACTCTAATGTTGACCTATAGATTGGTGGTTGGTTCTACCTCCCACCTCTATCCTCAAGCATGCAAAGCCAACCATATCCAGTGGCCCTGATGGGAGGAATATGCTACATAAAATGAGTATGCTTAAGCAGCTGGATGAGCTAACCACAGTGATTTTGAATGAATCTAGAACTTTATCTCAGGTTTCCAAGTCAAGGATAGCTCACCAAGACATTCTCCATTTCTGTGTGAGGTGGTGGACTTCACAGACCTGAGGTCCACTCCTGAGCTTATGAATGACTGCCATGGACAAATTTCTTTTTCCTTAGTATCTCAGTTATTGCTGTATAACAAACTATTGCAAAACTTAGTAGTTTAAAACAAAAAGAATTTTTAATTTCATGTTATTCTCTAGGTTGGTTGGATGGTTCTGATTTCACCTAAACTCATTCATGAGACTACATTCAGTTGGTAAGTCACCTGGAAGTTGGCCTCAGTTTGGCGAGCTGGAATGTTCTTGACCTCTCTTTCTTCATGTGGTCTTTCATCCTCAAGGAAGTTATTCTAGGCTGAGCTTCCTCACAAGGGAGTGGTAGGTAGCATGCTGAGTCCTAGTGTGCATATGGTTATCCAGACTGTCTTAGCCATCTAGTGCTGCTATAACAGAAATACCATAAGTGGATGGTTTTAACAAAGAGAAATTTATTTTCTCACAATCTAGTAGGCTAGAAGTCCGAATTCAAGGTGTCAGCTCCAGGGAAAGGCTTTCTTTTTCTCTGTCAGCTCTGGAGGAAGATGCTTCTCATCATTCTTCCCCTGGACTAGGAGCTTCTCCACGCAGGAACCCCGGGTTCAAAGGACACACTCTGCTCCCAGTGCTTATTTCTTCATGGTATGAGGTCCCTCCTTCTCTGCTGGCTTCCCTTTCTTTTTATCTCTTGTAAGATAAAAGGTGGCGTAGACCACACCCCAGGGAAACTCCCTTTACGTTGGATCAGGGGTGTAACCTTAGTAAGGGTGTACAATCCCGCCCTAATCTTCTTTAACATAAAATTACAATCACAAAATGGAGGACAACCAGACAATACTGAGAATCATGGCCTAACCAAGTTGACATATATTTTTGGGGACAAAATTCAGTCCAAGATTCAGACCCAACATTAATGTGGGAGAAGACTTCACAAGAGTGTGGATACCAGGAGGTGTGAGTCACTATTAGCATAAAAATCTACCTTCCTTAGTCTCAGTTTTCTTGTCAGTAAGTTGGGAACAGGCTACTAAGAATGCAGAGGAGGCCAGCATGAGAGTCCAGAAATGTGTTTTCTATGCCAGATCTATTTCTAAGTATGTGTGTAATCACAGGCTCCATTTTCTTTAAAGGGAAAGTCTTAGAGCAAGTGATACAAATGCCCAATGATCAATACACACACACAAAAGCTATATCCCACACAATGATATGGAAACCAAATATGATTGGGAGCATCTTGAAAGTGGCAAAGAATATACAAATGTAATTTATTATTACAAATGATATTTATGAAGAATAGTGATAGATATATTTTCAAAAAAATTGTCAAGAGATTGGAAACTTTTATCTCCTAAAATATGTCATAATTAAAAATAATTACATTATCATAAAAACCAACTTTTTCAGGGTTCTATTTCTGGTGTTTTAAGTTCACTCTAAAGAAGTTTAGCAAATCAAAATACATTTGGGAGGCAGAGCCAAGATGGCGGAGTAGTCAGATGCTTTTGGTGGACCCTCTTACAACAAAGACCTGAAAAAACAAGTGATTCGATTATATATGGCAATCTAGGGGCCCTGAACTTCAAAGGCAGAGTTGAGGAACTGGACTGAGTGGCAAGGGGAGGGAGAGACGGTTCGGAAGCAGCGAGGAGTTGCCAGACCTGACCCAGCGAGAGCTTGAGCCCTTCAGGCCTGATCACCTTGGGGGTGAGTGGTGAGGCAGGCAAGCAGCCATCCTCGGGAGGCACATTTTCTGCACCAGGAGAGACCTAGCCACTGAGAGTCTACATGACCACCCAGAACCAGTGAGAAGCAATCCTCGATCCGGCGAAAGATAAGTAATTGCATACGGCCTACCACGCAGATCAAAAACACGCCCCTTAGGGAAAAACCTCTCTCCCATCTACCTCCCTGCTCCCTGCTCTGCACTGGGTCTCAGACCAGCTTAAGTAATTGCGGAGTCCCCTAGGCCGGAAGTAGGATCCGTCACACACCTGGAGCCATTCTCCCTGCCTTGGAGAGTGAACAAATTAACAAATGGGAAAAAATAAACTGCCAGCTCCCCTAAGCCAGGAACCCAGGGTAGGCACAGCTCCTTTGCCTAGGCACAGGCATAAGGGATCCATGGACTTTGAGTACCTTTCCCCCCAACATGGACTTGTGTGGGCCCATCTTAACAGCATAGGCCCTCATTACCACAGTACAACAGGGTATATACTGGAAGTCTAACTGCATCTGTTTCAGCTGTGAAGTGGCAGGTTCTTGACATTTGACACTACACTGCCCATTAAGCAGGGTCTTCACCTACCCACATTAGGGGCCTGAGGACTGGTGGCTCCACCCATGCCAC
The DNA here is from genome assembly GCF_000243295.1 of Trichechus manatus latirostris. Taxonomy (NCBI): domain Eukaryota; kingdom Metazoa; phylum Chordata; class Mammalia; order Sirenia; family Trichechidae; genus Trichechus; species Trichechus manatus. The sequence goes on from NW_004444027.1 coordinate 7,626,159, forward strand.
CTAGCCACCTGCGATAGGGGCCTATGAATAAGAGGTGCCCCCCAGTCCTTATAGCCAACAGCATTAGATGCTCATAGTCCAGCTGCAAAACCCACCCACCTACACACTCTAGGGAACAGGGACATGCCTTCATCCTAGACACTCAGGGGTGGCCGTCAGCCCCCTGCCTTGCTCAGAGTGTGTCCCCCTGCTGCAGCCAGATGCCTATGCCTACACCAGTCACCCATGCCTGTCAAGGACTGTGAGAGCCTACACCACACTCTTGGTGACTATCTACCTGGACAGCTGAACTGAATCCACACAGGTGGAGTGGGGGGACTCCTGAGCTCACATACCTAGTAACAGATATAACCACCTGGTGACAGGACATTAGAGATTCAAAGGTGCCAATAAAACTAGCTCATACGAGGAGCCTATTTGGGCATATCAAAACAAAACAAGAAGCTAGGACACAGTAAGGAAATATAAATGAATACAATAACTTGTTGATGGCTCAGAGACAACAGTCAATATCAAATCACATAAAGAAGCAATCCATGATGGCTTCAGAAAGCTCCCAAAATAAAGAATCTAGAAATTTTCCAGGGGAGGAAAATTTCTTGGAATTACCGGAGGCAGAATACAAAAGATTAATATACAGAACTCGTCAAGAAATTAGGAAGGAAATTAAGCAAAATGCAGAACACGCAATAGAGGAAGTTAAAAAGATTAGAGAAGAGCATAATGACAGATTTAACAGGCTGCAAGAATCCACAGAGAGACAGCAATCAGAAATCCAGAAGATTAACAATAAAATGTCAGAATTAGACAACTCAATAGAAAGTCATAGGAGCAGAATTGAGGCTATGGAAGTCAGAATTAGTGAGATTGAAGATAAAGCACTTGACACCAACTTATCTGAGGAAAAATCAGATAAAAGGATTTCAAAAAATGAAGAAACCCTAAGAATTATGTGGGACTCTATCAAGAGTAATAAGCTACAAGTGATTGGAGTACCAGAACAGGTAGGGATGACAGAAAATACAGAGAGAATTGTTGAAGATTTGTTGGCAGAAAACTTCCCTGATATCGTGAAAGATGAAGAGATATCTATCCAAGATGCTCATTGAACCCCACATAAGGTAGATCCCAAAAGAAAGTCACCAAGACATATTATAATCACACTTGCCAAAACCAAAGATAGAGAGAGAATTTTAAGAGCAGCTAGGGATAAACGAAAAGTCATCTACAAAGGAGAGTCAATAAGACTAAGCTCAGACTACTCAGCAGAAACCTTTCAGGCAAAAAGGCAATGGGATGGCATATATAAAGTCTTGAAGGAAAAAAACTGCCAGCCAAGAATGATATATCTAGCAAAACTCTCTCTCAAATATGATGGCAAAATTAGGGCATTTCCAGATAAACAGAAGTTTAGGGACTTTGCAAAAATCAAACCAAAATTACAAGAAATACTGAAGGGAGTCTTCTGGTTAGAAAATGAATAACATCAGATAACAACTCAAGACTAGAACACAGGACAGAGAAACCAGATATCAACCCAGATAGGGAAGTCACAAAAGTAAATCAAAGCTAAAACACTGAAAATAGGGAAACACATGTCAATATGTAAAAGATGACAACATTAAAACAAAAAAGAGGGACTTAAACAATGTAGATGTAGATTTTTCATATGGAGAGGAAGTCAAGGTGATACAAAGAAATAAAAGACTGGTATAAACTTAGAAAAATAGGTAAATATTAAGGTAACCACAAAGGAAACTAACAATCCTATGAGTCAAAATAAAAAACTAGAAAAATATAAAGACTCAGCAAACACAAAATCTACAACAATGAAAAAGATGAAAAGAAAATACATGAAGAAAAACAACTCAGCACAGAAAATTAAGTGGAACAAAGAAACTGTGAACAACACACAAAAAAAGACATCAAAATTACAGCACTAAACTCATACCTGTCAATAATTACAATGAAAGTAAATGGACTAAATGCACCAATAAAGAGACAGACAGTGGCAGATTGGATAAAAAAACACGATCCATCTATATGCTGCCTACAAAAGACACACTTTAGACTTAAAGACAAAAACAAACTAAACCCAAAGGATGGAAAAAAATATATCAAGCAAACAACACTCAAAAAAGAGCAGGAGTGGTAATATTAATCATTGACAAAATACACTTTAAAGTAAAATTCACCACAAAGGATAAGGAAGGACACTATATAATGATTAAAAGGTCAATACAGCAGGAGGACATAACTATAATAAATATTTACACACCCAACAACAGGGCTCCAAAATACATAAAACAAACTCTAGCAGCACTGAAAAGAGAGACAGCTCCACAATAGTAGTAGGAGATTTCAACACGCCACTTTTGGTGAAGGACAGAAGATCCAGAAAGAAGCACAGCAAAGACATGGAAGAGGTAAATGATCAACCAACTTGATCTCATAGACATATACCATACATTCCACCCAAGAGCAGCCACATATGCTTTCTTTTCCAGCCCACATGGAACATTCTCCAGAATAGACCACATATTAGGCCATAAAGCAAGCTTTAACAAAATCCAAAGCATCTTTTCTGACCATAAAGCTATAAAAGTAGAAATCAACAACAGAAAAAGCAAGGAAAAAAAACAAATCAAACACACAGAAGCTGAACAACACCTTGCTCAAAAACTACTGGGTTATAGAGGAAATTAAGGATGGAATAAAAAATTCATAGAATCAAACGAGAATGAAAACACATCCTGCCAGAACGTTTGGGACACAGCAAAAGCAATGCCCAGTTTATAGCACTAAATGCACACATCCAAAAAGAAGAAAGGGCCATAAACAAAACATTAACCCTAGAACTGGAAGAAGTAGAAAGAGCAGCAAAAGAAGCCCTCGGGCGTCAGAAGAAAGGAAATAATAAGCATTAGAGCAGAATTAAGTGCAATAGAGAATAGAAAAACAACTGAAAGTGTTAACAAGACCAAAAGCTGCTTCTTTGAAAAGATCAACAAAATCGATAAACCATTGGCCAAAATGACAAAAGAAAAACAGGAGAGGAAGCAGATAACCCATATAAGAAATAAGATGGGTGATATCACAACAGACCCAA
>NW_004444027.1:7631969-7635924 GCF_000243295.1 Trichechus manatus latirostris
AAGCATGGCCCCTGGATTCTCTATCAGCCCAGAACTAAAACAATTTCCAAGGCCAACTCTTCAGACAGGGATTGGACTGGACTGTGGGACATAAAGTGATTTGAGGAGTGTGCCTCTTAGCTCAAGTAGATACAAGAGACTAAACAGGCAGCTTCTGTCCCGAGGTGAGATGGGAAGGCAGAGACGGTTCAGAGCTGGCTGAATGGACTTGAGGAATCGGGTGGAAGGGAGGAATGTGCTGTCGCAGTATGGGGAGAGCAATTAGAGTCACATAGGAATGTATGTATAAATTTTTGTATGGGAAAAAATAAAATTAAAAAAAAATTGAAATGCATTTCCAGGACATTAAATACAATAGAAGCAGACTGAAATGTCAAATCCACCGTTTGATTATAGCCTTTATTTAAAATGGAGGCTTTTTTTTTTAGCTAAATCAAGTTTTTATTTATGCTAACCATTTAACAATCTACTCTGATATAGAGCCATAATTCAGCTAGTTTCCTCATCTCCTGTCTCCTGGTATTTTTGTTTGTTTACTTTGTTTATTGTGTTGGGTTTGACTCTTTATGTGTTTGTTAGGGCAACTCAAATGTGATCTCTTGCTCAGTGTTGCAAATTTGCAAAGTTCCCTAAGAGTTCTGGTACATCCATAAACCCCTTACTTACATGGTGGGCAAAGACTGAGTGACTTGGGATTTCCTTGCCTCTGGAAGTGTAGTCTCATCAGAACTCATTCCTTTGTTCATTCTCTGAAAACTAGACCTGAAATAATGGGAGTAAAGATTCAGAATCCATTATCACCTGTATGTGGGTGACTTTGCAGTCAGCATGAGCTTCATACTCCTTCTCATGGTATAAAGTCATTCCTAATATGGTTGCTGAATCCCTACTCTCCCAAACCCAAATTCCCTTTCCCAATCTGCTGATCCCCACCCAACAGATTTCTGCTGCACTCTGGCCTTACCGAACCAGAGGCCATTCCCCTAACTGAAGGTGCCAGTCAGCTCTCTTTGGTTCCAGAGTCAGGGCATTTATAGTTCCCCCTGCCTGGAATGTTCCGTTTTCTCTCTCCTCACACACACCCTTTCCTGACTTTGTAACTCTGGCATAAGTCCCTGTACAATGTGTCTTCATAGCCCTGCACATCTATCATAGCACTTATCCCCCTCTATTATAACTGTGACCAGTTTATTTCCCTTTTTAGTACAAAAACTCTTTGAGGGCAGGGATTCTTTCGTGCATCATTGTATCTCCAGTTCCTAGCACAATGTCTGGAACCAAGTTGGCTTATAGTAAATGTTTATTAAGTAAATGATTGACAAATAGCAAATACAGCCCAATATATCTCCCACTTTTCACCTTCTGGTCCACATTTCTCACAGCTTGATGGTTATTTTTAACTGGATATCCCACTTACATCTCAAAATTAACACGTCTGAAACCAAACTTTTGATCTTTCTCCCAAGCCAATTCCTCCATATGATGTCCTCATTTTTAAGTCTCATCATTCTTCCAAACACGTCTTCCTCTCCCTTGTCCTCTAGAGCTACTTGGTCACCAGTGAGTCTCCCTTATCTTTATCTCTTCCATTTCTGCCCATTCCTTTTCACTCCCATCTCAACCCTGCTTGGACTGTTCCCACAACTTCCTTCCTGGTCACTGGGTTCCATTCTCCCCCTCTCTACTCCATCCTCCACATTATTCCAAAGTTCCACTTTGGTTATGCTTCTCTCTTTCTGAAAACCCTTGTATGGCCTCATATTTCTTAGCATTCAGTCCTCCATTCAATACAATCTTAAGTGACCTTTTCCCCCATCGTGCTCGTTATTCCTTATATATAGACCTTACTTTCTGATAAAATTGTCCTAATTGTCATTTCTAGGACATGCTTTTCCCCTTCCCTCCTCTATGCTGGCGTTACCACCAGTCCAGCCTAAATGAATGACTGAACACATCCCTTGTATCACCTCAATATATACTGCACTATATTGCAGTATCAATGCAAATATCTTCTCCCTCTTGTTGGACTAAGCTCATTGAAACCCCACCTTAGCTGGTCTTTGCCTTGACTAGAGTAGGCACACAATAAATATTTGTTGAATGAATGAATGAATGATGTAGCTGGTCTATGCATCTAGAATAAGCTTCACATAATATGGGTTTACTCTTAGACTGATTTTATAATTAATTAATTCAAACTTGCATTTGAGAGTTTACTTGAAAATCTTGGATTCATATAGACAGAGTATCAGAATAATTATGTTTCTGAAAAATAATTACATTTTGAAAAAGTGCTGAGACTCTCTTCCAAGGGGACTTCTTTTTTTAAGATGTATACCAGCAGCATTGCCAAATGCCTGTTTCTCTTTAGTGGAAGTTCAGTTCACCCTACCTAGGCATCTAGAATATTTACTTACTCATTAACATTCTGCAATCACCTGTTATGCTGGAAAGGGAGATAGGTTGGCAGAATTTGGGACCAGCTGGTAGCTGGTCCCTTCTGATTACGTGTCCAAAGTACGTGAGATGAAGTCTTGCCATCCTCGCTTCTAAGGAGCATTCTGGTTTTACTTCTTCCAAGACAGATTTGTTCATTCTTCTGGCAATCCCTGGTATAGTCAATATTGTTCGCCAACACCATAATTCAGAGGCGTCCATTCTTCTTTGGTCTTCCTTATTCATTGTCCAGCTTTCACATGCATATGAAGTGATTGAAAATACCATGGCTTGGATCAGGTGCACCTTAGTCCTCAAGGTGACAACTTTGCTTTTTAAAACTTTAAAGAGGTCTTTTGCAGCAGATTTGCCCAATGCAATATGTCATTTGAGAGTCAGCAAAAGAGAGGAAGATCCTTAACAAGATGGATTGACACAGTATCTGCAATGATGGGGTCAAGCATAGCAACGTTTGTGTTACTGCAATAACTTGGATTGGAGCTGCCTGCCGCAATAGCCAATTCTGAGACAGGTGAGGTGAGCAGCAAGAGTTTTATTATGTATTGATATATAGGAGACCTAGGTGAATAGATTCTCCAAATCCTGTCTCCCCTACTAGAGATCGGCCAAAGGCTTTATAGGGACAGGATTATGGGTCTTAAAATTTCCCCCTTGAGGTGGTCACATCCCAGATGAGTTAATCTTCTACTGATATTCTTGGGGGTTATCTGGCGACATCCTGGTTTTCTTGTCTCAAGATGGGTGCTTTGTTCAGTTTTTCATTCCTAGATCATTATCACTTGTTTTCCACCCTCCAAGGAGGACCTCAGTTAATCTTAAATTTTTTATAGAGACTGAAACAGGAGGGAAAAACAAGATCGTGACACAATGCTGGGGTTAGCAATGGGGAGTAATAATACTGAGCTGGAACTATGCAGCCTCTTCTATAAGGGTGGCACAGGACCAGGCAGTGTTTTGATCTATTGTACATAGGGTCGCTATGACTTGGAACTGACTTGACAGCACTTAACACACACATACACACACAGGTAGCTGGGATCTGTGAGGTGCTGAGGGAAGGCAGCCTTACTGAGGAAGAAGCTCATGGTACATGCAGTCCAAGACTCATAGACCAGCAAGGTGGAAAAGGAGGACATGGCTGTTCTGTGGCTTGTACTATCTGAAAAAGCTTTCCAATTTGTATTTTGGTTCTTGAATTTCTGCATCTGATGAAGATAATAAAACATGTGGAGAATGCCAGCCTAAAGAAATGGAATAAAAAGAATACCTACAAAATCAGAATAATCATATGCAATACATCTATTAGTTATAAAACATGATTAGATAATACAAATTATACATGATAATAGTAGATTTAAAAAATTACAAATGAATAGAATGCATTATTTCAATTGCTGAAGTTTATATTTAGAAAGTACTTTTTTTTTTATATATTTTATTGTACTTCAGTTGAAGGCTTACAAAACAAATAGTTTCTCATGAAACAGTAGTACACATG
>NW_004444027.1:7644053-7655910 GCF_000243295.1 Trichechus manatus latirostris
GCGGAAGAGAAAGAAAAGAAAAGAATGAATAAATAAAAATTAGAAAGGTTAAAGAACTGCAAAGTTCCCAGGGATCCCACTGGTGCAGCTATGAGGTCTGGGGAAGTCGCTCTAAGGTGTTGCAATACAGCCTGGCTAGAAGGCATAGAGGTTTACAGTGCCTGGTATTCAGGGATCAGAAAGAGAAGGAAGATATAGAGGGAGAAGAAACTGAGCAATGAAGAAAGACAAAAAGGGAAAAGGAGGGAAAATAAAACAAAACAAATTAAAAAAAAAAAAAGAACAAGAAAGGCCCCCCAAAAAAACAGAAAAAAAAAAACAAAAACGAAAAAAGAAATGCCCTCAGCTATCCCTCTTCACGTCTAGGAAGCTGAAGGGGAGTTCCTTGCCACGAAGCTCCGCCTGGCCAGAAAGGGCTCCCAACTCAAGAAAAGGAAAAGAAACCAAACAAACAATTCAAAATGAACAAATGAACAAAAGCCCCGGGATCCCACCAGTGTGGTAGCCCAGACCAGGAAGCAGCTCCACACTCGAATGGAGCCCCGCAGCCCCTCAGGAAGAAGCAAAGATGGCGCATGGAGCCAAGCACTCGAGCAAAAGGAGGGGGAGGCGGCAAGAGGCAAGCAAGAAATCCAAAAAAGCAGGGGAAAAAAAAAAATCAACACCAGCAGCCAACAAATGGCACTCAGAGAGTCAGCCAGTGCAGGCTGGTGTTTCTGGTCAAGAGACTGTGTCCGTGGGAAGTAGAGGAGGCCGAGTGTGGGTGATGAAGGGTAGATAGTGGGAAAGCGTATATCACAAATTGCTGGCGCTCTGCAGCCCCTCAGGAAGAAGCAAAGATGGCGCACGGAGCCAGGCACTCGAGTGAAAGGAGTGGGAGGTGGCGAGAGGCAAGTGAGAAATCAAAAGAAGCAGGAAAAAAAAAAAAAGCAACACTAGCAGCCTACAAATGGCACTCAGAGAGCCAGCTAGCGTGGGCTGGTGTTCCTAGTCAAGAGACTGTGTCTGCGGGAAGCAGAGGGGGCCGAGTATGGGTGAAGAAGTGTAGAGTCGGAAAGCATATATCACAAATTGCCGGCGCTCTGCAGCCCCTCAGGAAGAAGCAAAGATGGCGCACAGAGCGAGGCACTCGAGCGAAAGGAGGGGGAGATGGCCAGAGGCAAGGAAGAAATCAAAAGAAGTGGAAAAAAGCAACACCAACAGCCAACAAATGGCACCCAGAGAGCCACCCACTTGGGTATGTGGAATCCAAGCAGCTGGCGCTTCCCGGTCAAGAGACCGTGGCCGCGGGAAGCAGAGGAGGCCGAGCCGGGGTGAAGAGGGGTGGGGGGTGGGAAAGTGCACCCCGCAAATTACCAGTTGTTTTGTCTCCTGCTGGACGCTCTGTGAGGCTGCTTTCTCGTACCCCCGTTTGCTGGTCTCCAATAGGAGTCCAAGATGGTGGATCCGTGCTGCGTTAGCTAGTAGGGGACCTCTGCATGAATCTCTCCTTGCTCTCCATTCTCTGTCAGTTTTCTCACTACATTTGGTGCTTGGCTGAGTTCTTTATGTCTTCATTTTATGTTTTAGGGTTTCAGGATTGTTGTATTCTCTGTTTGGCTTAGTTTTTCGCATCTTTGCTTTGGAGGGACGGCGTGGTGCTTCTGCCTAGAGTGCCATTTTGCCGGAACTCTAGAAAGTACTTTTTGAAGCATCAAAATTTATACTGCCAGCAGACTCACTTTTGCTGTTGTGAGTTGCAAGGTAGCCATTTCAAATGATTTTAATAACAAGTACAATATGTGCTTGTGATGGTAAATGTAGATGCTGTGAAATGTTTCTCTACTCTGCTATGCTCTTCCCCATTTTCCTTAGTTTCATCATTGTATGCCTTTATACATACTGTTACCTCTGCCTAGAATATTTTTTCTTCCTTCTCCATTTTTTTTCATTCTTCACGATTTAATTAAACCTTCAACTCTTCTATGAAGCTACCCCTAACTCCCTTTGGCACTGCTTTCTGCTCTGCAACCACATAGCACCTTGCACATTTGCTAACATGTACTCATGGACTTGTAACATACCTGGTATTGTGCCTCTCTCTCCATCTCTGTGCTTCCCCTGCTCACTCCTCATAGACAAGGAGGACACTGCCTTAGTAGCTTCTGTAAACTCCTCCCAATTGGTATACCTAGTACAGGGCCTGACACTTATTAGGAAGTCAGTAATGTTTATTTAGTGAAATTGCCCCTATATAGTGTTGGGACTCTCACAGTTTGATTCTAAGAAAGCTGCTGTCTACCGTCTCTATTCGTTTGGCCTCTCTTGTCCCACCACCCTTGATATCTGTGACGAGTCATTCCTGAGTCCTCTATATGATGCTCATGAATGTGAGAGCCTAGGGATACCTAGGGGCCTTCCCATACAATGCCCTCACTTTACAGATACAAATTCAGAGAGATGAGGAGACTTTATTAAGCTCACAGGTTCCCTTCTGGCTGTCATTTAAACTTTCCACTTGGTTAAACAAGCATCCATAAGAAAAATTTTTTGGACCCTAAGAGTCTGGAGACTCAGGTTTTCATTTCAGATTTTCCATTAGCTAGCTGTGTGATTTGGGGTACTTGCCCTTTTTGTTTAAAATCATTAGTCACAAACAAGTGACCTATGAGTGGAATCTGGTCTGCAGTCTTCTTTTTCTTTTTAAATTTTAATGCCTTTCACAAAGCTATTTTACAGTTAGTCATAGTTCTTACCCCTCTCCATTATTCTAGACCAGGACTGTCCTATAGAAAAATGTGAACCACAAATCTGAGTCACATATGTAATTTCAGATATTCTAGCAGCCACATTAAAACATTAAAAAGAAATAGGTGACATTAATTTTCATAAATTATTTAATCCAATATATCCAAAATATATTATTTCAATATATAACTAATATAAAGATATCAATTAGCTATTTTACATATTTTTTGTCTTACTTAGTCTTTGAAAAGCATTTTGTATTTTATCCCAACTTGGACTAGCCACATTTCAAGTATTCAATAGCCATACATAGCTAGTGGTTACAGTATTGGACAGCATAATTCTATATCCTTCTCACTTAGCTCATTTCTTGTCCTTCTGAAGGCATTTGAATCAGAAACTACTGGATGAGAAGGTTATATACACTCCTTCCTGCTCTGACATCCTGTGAATCTACTGCTAAAGAGAATTTCTGAGTTAAATCAGTCTAGAGCTACCATAGCAGTTTCACTGGTTTAAAACTCACTTACCAGTAGCCACAGTGTTTGAACCTGAACCAGACAGCAGCTCTCAAATTTGCAGAGTCAGATTTACTGACCTTCAGGAATGAGTGGGCATGGAGCAAGTTCACCCCTTTTCTCTGGCCCAGGTGCAGTGGCTGATTGCCATGGACAGCAGCCCTGATGTGTTTAGCAGCACTCAGTAGCAGCAGTACCAGGACTAAGCCCTAAGCTGACTCACTGCCTGTATCAGCACCGTTGAAGGTCTGTGCCTCCACCTCCACAGCAACAAGCTTTCCCTTATGTGTGGCTTCTCTTGTCTCTTCCAGTTCTAAAGATCACTTCAGATGTTCTTAGTAGGGAAGGATTTAATAGGGTAAGTCCTGAGCAGCCCGAGGCCTTCCCTGCTATGGCATCACTTAAGGTGACAGAGTGTGTTTTTTAAACCACCACACAAAACTTTTATTTCCTGTTAATTATATACAGCTGCTCCAGAATTGGCTAAAAAGAAACCCTCATTTAAGTTTCCTGAACAGGAAAAGGCTGTGAGTCAGAAGACATCCTGCCAAAAGCAACTTGAGATGTGTCATGTGAAGCTTATTTCTCAGTAGCGACACCCCATCTCCAAGCTCTTCTGGTGAAAAGCACTGTACTTTTCCCCTCTCTTGTGCTAATGTTTACCAAGAATGCTTTGTACAGAATGGTATGTTTCTTCTAAACTGAGGAGTGACTTTTATTTGTATAGATAATCACTAAGAAAAAGTCAAAGGTTTCCATTAAAACCTGGTACTTGTAAAATATCCTTATAGAGAAGGATTCTAGATCATTAAACTACTTCCCCACTCAGACAGTACAACCTGAGAGAATACTTGTGGTATTCAAGCATTTTTATACATAACAAGATGACCATAAGGCAATGCCTCTCACACTTTTACGTGCATGGGAATCACCTGGGCATCTAGTTAAAGTGCAGATTCTGATTCAGGAGGTCTGGGGCGGGGCCTGAGACTCTACATTCCTAACAACCACCCAGATGAAGCCCAGGTTTCAAGGCTATAAGGAATTTTCTCAGGACCCTGCATACCCAACAGTTACCTTTAGTGGGAGAGAGCCTGATTGTATGGTTATTGACTTTGTTGATATAGTGATGAGAACTGAGCTCATGGACAGGTTAAGTCCTGAGCAAGGTAGGTCCTAGCTTTAATATTCATGAATCTAATCACTGAGATTTCTAAATAAAACAGCAAGAAAAAGTGAGAGTTTGGAGAAGGAAAAAAATGAGCTATTTGAAACAGCTTCTGGTTTCCCAATGCATTATTCAGAGTCATCTATTTTGTTTGCTGGTGCCGTTGCCTGGGAAAGCACTCAGTGGAGCAAAAGCCTATCACAGTTGGAAAAGATGAGGATTTTGTAGAGTAATTTATTGAATTTTACCTGAATCCTGAAGTTTTATATATATGAACATATATATGTATACGTATGTATGTGTATATATGTACATATGTGTGTATGAACACATACGATACTACATGTATATAGATGTATATATATATAGATATAGATATATATAGGATATATATTTATACCTACACACACACACATTGCAATGTGATGGATCACTTTTGTGTGCCAACTCATAGTGACCCTATGTACAACAGAAGGAAACACTGCCTGGTCCTGCGCCATCCTCACAATCATTGTTATGCTTGTGCCCATTGTTACAGCCACTGTGTCAATCCATCTCGTTAAGTGTCTTCCTCTTCCTCATTGACCCTCTACTTTACCAAGCATGATGTCCTTCTCCAGGGACTGATCCCTCCTGATAACATGTCCAAAGTATGTGAGATGTAGTCTCACCATTCTTGCTTCTAAGGAGCATTCTGGTTGTACTTCTCCCAAGACAGACTTGTTCGTTCTTTTGGCAGTCCATGGTATAGTCAATATTCTTCACCAACAGCACAATTCAAAGGTGTCCATTCTCCTTTGGTCTTCCTACTCATCGTCCAGCTTTCACATGCATATGAGGTGATTGAAAACACTGTGGCACATCTCAGGCACACCTCAGTTTTCAAGGTGACATCTTTGCTTTTCAACACTTTAAAGAGGTCTTTTGCAGCAGATTTGCCCAATGCAATGCGTCTTTTGATTTCTTGACTGCTCCTTCCATGGATGTTGATCGTGGATCCAAGTAAAATGAAATCCTTGACAACTTCAAGGATTTGATTGAGTGGGACTGTGCAAATAAGGCAATTGTGGCCCACCAAGGGAATTGGTTGGTTTTGCCTTAAAATAGAGCCAATTCTTGAGCAGAGAAAGGGCCCTACCACCACCAATGAAGAACAGCCAGGAGCGGACTGGGAATCCCTGAACTGAGAAGCTCCTGGAACCAGGAGAGTGAATGAGAGAGACAGCTGTAACCCTGAAGACGGTGAGAAGCAGTGGCAGGAGAAATTGGCAGGAGACCAGGCAGTGGGCCTCCCAGCCCACAGAGTGAGAAAGCCGAGTGGCTTTGGGCAGAAAGCTTGCTGGTGGAGTAATGAAAGAGCTTTGTAATACTTGCCTGAGCAGGGCAGAGGCCAAGGGGCCAGGGACAGGTGTGCCTGCAGCACAGCTGGGAAGAGGCTGTCCTGATGGAAGGAACTGTATCCTGAGCGTTCCTGAACCTGAATTTTAAGCCGCTACTTCTGTAATAAACCCCATAATCGTGAGTATTCTCTGTGAGTTCTGTGTGGCCATTGCAATGAATTATTGAACTCAGCAGACAAGTAGTGAGGACTGTGGGAGGGACAGTTGGTGTCAGAATCGGTAAAGATGGTGGAGACATGAGGCATGTCTGACCTCCACCTCATAGGAATCAGCCTTGGGCTGTTGATCTTGATTCTCCCTGTCCCTCGTGAAATTAGAGAATGTCAGAGACTGCCCCCATGCCATTTTTACACATACATACACATATATATGTCCTTTAAAAAATGTTTCTGCTAATATGTTAATAGGAACATCTAGTGTTTAGAATGAGTTCTACATTGTGCTTTGGAACTACAAGTTCAGCTTGGGGCAGGCAGTAGGGTTGGAGAAGAGAGAAGGGGTGGGAGGTCAGAATCATTACTTTAGAATTTATAGCATGTTTCATTTTGGTAGACGAATGATCTGAGGAGCTGGCTTATCAATTTGTAGAAGATTGCAGCTGCAGTTTGCTTGTTAGTCTCTGTTCTTTTAATGCTTTCCTAAAGTGCCATTTTGTCTCAGTAAAATGCTCCCTAAAAATACTCAAATATTTTTAGTTGTAGAGTACAAATCAGATGGAGCTGCACATTTCCCTGGTGAGCAAAAGTGATGAGTTTGTGTTCATTAACTCATGGCCATCTGGTGCAGACACGCTACAGTCTGTGAATCAAACGTGCACCAAACTCCAGGGATCAGAATATGCGCCAGACCCAGTGTTTTGGAGAGTCAACAACAACCAGGGGGAGAAAAGGGCTTTGACTATCTTTTCCTTTTATTTTTAAAAATTGGTCCTGCCTTGCAGTGTATTAGAGCGTTTCGTGCTGCTCAGCTGGCGAAACACATTGCTTTCTCTTCATTGACCATCTGAGCAGTCTTTAGGGTGTACTTCTGCAACTGAAGTCATTTTACCAGGCACCATCTCCGTTCGGGTGGGGGGGAGGAGAATGAGAGCTTGTATTCCCTTTCTCTGCATTTTTCTGTAACTATGGCCACAGCCACCAACATGTGCATGTACTCACACATTCCTACTAGGAGACAAAGAATTCTGAAGCAAAGCAATACTTGAGGTGGTTGACACACTGCAGAACATTCTTAGGAGAACTGATTTTGCAAATAGCCAATTTCTTGAGAAGAAAGTGCTTCTTGCAACCTAACTAATAAAGTCACTCAGCAGCTAGCTTTCTGTTTAGTGTAGTCACAAAAAAAAAAAAAAAATTTTTTTTTTTTTTTTTTTGCTACAACAATTTGATTTGTTACTGAATTGCTACCATCTTCCTTGATGGAGTATATTAAGAAGGACACTAGGAGGGACTGTGAGCCATCTTGAAGGGTCCTCCCACCTCAGTGTCTGTGATTCTTATATCTGAAACTGGGGGCCAATCTCCACTGCAGGGCAGCATGACTGACTTCTCTATGATTAGATGCCATTTTTCTGGGTAGCCTCTGTTCTTTTAATACTTTCCTAGTACCATTTTTCTAATCATGACATTCTCTTTAGGGCACACATGCATGTTTAATAGAAGAATAGAAAATAGACTCAGCCACAGATGGAAGGAAGGTGTGAATCCTGACTCTCCCTCTCACTTCAGTTTCTGCCCAGTGCCCACTCTTCTAGCTTCTGAGATACCAAGAAGATTACAGAGTTCCATTTGGAAAATTCTTTTGATTCCCACACAGGACAATAAAAACAAATAGATAACTATTTTATGAGGACTTGTATACTGTTTTGGAAACTGTATTTCAAAAAAAAAAAAGAAGGAAAAAGATAAAGCAAAGAACTTTAAAGATGCAGAATGTTTATTATTAAAAAAGGCAGTATAATTGGCACATAACAAAATTTGCTCAAGTGCTGTGAAGAGAACTAAAACTAATTTTTCTTTTTTTGGTTAATTAACTTTTAAAAGCACATGTTCAATGCACTGCATTGCAATGTACTGCATTGCAACCTTACTAGCCCCAGGTGCTATCATTGTTTTTAATGTTTGCTAATATGATAAGCATAAAACAGCACTTTATTTTGTTTTGCGTATCTGTGGTTAGTATTAGAATTTATTATTATTTTAAGCCCGGAATAAAGATTTTCTTGTACTCAGGAAAGCCTATCTTCTAGTACAAAGAGAAACTAGCTCAATGTTGGTCTTTTTAAACCATTAATTGAATTAAATGGGTTTGCTTTGGAGCTTATCTCTAAGTTGGTGGAATCCATGTTTGCAAGAACACATCCTAAACATACAAATGCTGAGGAAACACAACAAGAATGAGTAAGTGAGAGAATAAGATAAGTTTTAAGGTGGGACAGAATTTTTTTTTATTGCATAATTAATATATGTTTCTGGAAAACATAGATAAGCAAAAAGAAGAGCATAAAAATCACCTTTAATAATTATTTTTTAAAACATTCTGGTATATATACTTCTACTCCTTTATGGGAATAAATACCTTAAAAGTAAAATCATGGTCTACATTACATTTTGCAATATGCATTTTCATTGATCAATATTTCATGAAGATATGTTTATACCATTAAATGTTACTTTACTATATTACTTTTTATTACTGTGTAGTTTCCATTGGATGGATATACCATCATTTATTTAAGCAATTCAGTATTGTCTGACGTTTGGGTTGTTGCCAACGTTTCACTATCATAAACATAGCTGTGATGAACATACATATAGCTAATTTTTTCCATGAATCCATGAGTATTTCCCCAGAATACATTACCAGAAGGGGAATTGCTGTATACATAGGAATACAGACTTCTGCAGCTTTTGACATGTATATGTGTCAATAATAATTTTAAAAAAATCCAAACCCGTTTCCGTCGAGTTAATTCCGACTCATAGTGACCCTATAGGACAGAGAAGAACTGCCCCATAGAGTTTGCAAGGAGCGCCTGGTGGATTTAAACTGCTGCCCTTTTGGTTAGGAGAAGTAGCTCTTAATGACTACACCACCAAGGTTTCCATATGTGTCAATTGCACCATGTATTCTCTGTACTATGGCATTTAACATACTGTATTGTAATTGCTTATTTATTGTCCTCCCCTTAAATTTTTATTTTTGTTAGAGCAGGATTGTGTTTGCCTTGTTCATCAATCTACACCAACATAACTCACCAGCATCTCCAGCACTACCTCCTCCTACCCAGCAAAGTTCCTGGCTCAGAGTTAATGGCAACTTGCATGGAAGGGCTGAATATTAATGCATTTTAAAAAGTGACAATGGCCATGGAAGGATGCAGAGGAAGTAGGTAGAAAGTCATTGTCAGAGATTCTAAAGGGTTTTGGTAAAAAACGCAGTATGATGAAATGGAATGGACTTTGGATTCTGGACTGGGGTTGAAAACCTGGATTCTGGTATAAGCTTTATCACTGATCAATGTGGGACCTACAAAACATGCATCACTTCTTTGATTCTCAATTTCCTAACAGAAGCAAATGAGGGAATTTAAAAAGGCGATCTGTCCAAGGGCATTTCCAGATCTATACATTTTATGAGTTTTTTATTCTGAGCCATGTGTAAGGGATGGAAAAACTAGCCTGGGTAGTGTGCTTTGCTGAAGATAAAGAAAATGCATTGAGGTTGGAGAAGTAGGTTTACCTAATGGATACATTCCTTCAGAACATAAATGACAAGAGAAGGGCCTGGGCTGCACCAGGACAGCCACACTGTAGGAAACCAGGCAGTCCAGGTGACTCTTGGAAGTAGGCAGTATCTGAAAGTCCTGATTGGCTGGAGATCAGGACTTCAGACACGAGCTGGGTGCCTTCAGAAGCAGAAGATTGGTGTGGCAAACGGCCTGCATCAGGGAGGCCCAGCATTCATGGGATTAAGGTTCAAAGTAGAAACCCAATTTCTTAAAGATTTGGCAATAACAAGGCATGGCTTTGTTCACTGGAAAGGGGATCTTGGAGTTTAAACAACAGGAAAACTGGTATTCAGTACTAAAACTGGGATTTGAAGACGGGGATGTTCATAATGAATTTAACAGGAGCCCAGTTCCTTTGAGGTACAAAGGTAAGAATGGAACAAGCAGCCTGGACTGCTGAGCTATTGATCTGAAGCACCTTATTTATCTGGAGAGCTGGGGATTAACTGGTCCCAGCTGTGAAGGTACAGTGGCTAGAGATTCAGAAAGTCTCCACAGTCACTACTGTAAACTCCTTAGTTGGCAGTCTTATCCTTTGGCTTTTATCTAAATGGTGCTAGAACACCCTGAAAATCCTTTAAAACTAATCAGAGTAAATATATTAAAATTTAATATAAGATGGGGATTATCAAATTGGCTAAAAACAAAATCCTGTAATATACAGCTTACAAGAAATAGACCTGAAACAAAGACACACAACAAAGAATCTATAGAATTAGAAGATCACCATTTTCGGCTTCCAAGGAATGAATGCATCTAAGCATTGGTGGCTCAGTGGTTAAGAGCTCAACTGTTAACCAAAAGGTGAGCAGTTTGAATCCACCAGCTGCTCTTTGGAAACCCTATGGGGCAGTGATACTTTGTCCTATAGGGTTGCTATGAGTCGGAATCGACTTGACGGCGAGTTTTCTTTTTTTTTTTTAAAGCATTGAAAGAGAACTGCCAGAAATTTAAGCCTGATTCAGAAGAGGACCTGGAAAGAGGGATATCACTGCTGATGTCAGAAGGATCTTGGCTGAAAGCAGAGAATACTGGAAAGATGCTTACCTGTGTTTTATTGACTCTGCAAAGGCATTCAACTGTGTGGATCATAACAAATTATGGAAAACATTGTGAAGACTGGGAATTCCAAAACACTTAATTGTGCTCATGAGGAATGCATACATAGACCAAGAGGCAGTCATTCAAACAGAACAAGGGGATTCTGTGTGGTTTCAGGAAACGTGTGCATCAGAGTTGTAACCTTTTTCCATACTTATTCAATCTGTACGCTGAGCAAATAATCCAGGAAGCTGGACTATATGAAGAAGAACAGGGCATCAGGATTGGATTAACGCATTAACAACCTGCAATATGCACATAACACAACTTTGCTTGCTGAAAGTGAAGAGGACTTGAAGCAAGTACTGATGAAGATCAAAGAATGCAGCCTTCAGTATGGATTGTACCTCAACATAAAACAAAAATCCTCTCAACTGGATCAATAAATAACATCATGATAAATGGAGAAAAGATTAAATTTGTCAAAGATTTCATTTTACTTGGATCCACAATCAAGCCCTGTGGAAGCAGCAGTCGAGAAATCAACCAACATATTGCACTGGGCAAATCTGTTGCAAAAGACCTCTTTAAAGTGTTGAAGAGCAAAGATCACTTTGAGGACTAAGATGTGCCTGATATTTTCAATTGCCTCATATACATGTGAAAGCTGGACAATGAATAAGGAAGCCCAAAGAAGTGACACTTTGAATTATAGTGGTGGTGAAGGATATTCAATATACTGTGGACTGCCAGAAGAATGAACAAATCTATCTTGGAAGAAGTACAGACTGAATGCTCCTTAGAAGCAAGTATGGCAAATCTTCATCTCAAGTACTTTGCACATGTTCTCAGGAGGGCCCAATTCCTCGAGAAGGACATCATGCTTGGGAAAGTAGAGAGTCAGCAAAAAAGACAAAGACCCTCAAGGAGATGGATTGACACAGTGGCTGCAACAATGGGCTCAAACATAGCAATGATTGTGAGGATGGCGCAGGACCAGGCAGTGTTTTGTTCTATCATACATAGGGTAACTATGAGTTGGAACTGAATTGATGGCACCTAACAGCAACAACAACGTTGCTACTGAGTTGCTAATTGTTTTTATCTTTTTCAGTAGACAGAGCACATACACACCTGTGAGTTCAAACTGATATTTCCAATTTAGATTCAGAACTATAGTTTTTACTTAACTATTTATATATACTTATATATA
>NW_004444027.1:7656010-7664176 GCF_000243295.1 Trichechus manatus latirostris
ATAGAAATATAAATTTAAAGCTGAATAAAATTAGAACAAGTCCATGAGAGCCAAAGTACAACCCTGAGTATATCCCACCTGAATTTAGAGACTACCTCAAGAGTAGATTTGATACATTGAACACTAATGACCAAAGACGAGATGAGTTGTTCAGTGACATCAAGGACATCATACATGAAGAAAGCAACAAGTCATTAGAAAGACAGGAAAGAAAGAAAAAGCAAAATGGATGTCAAAAGAGACTCTGAAACTTGCTCTTGAACATTGAATAGCTAAAGCTAATGGAAGAAATGATGAAGTAAAAGAGCTGAAGAGAAGATTTCAAAAGGAGGCTCCAGAAGACAAAGTAAAGTATTATAATGACATGTGCAAAGACCTAGAGTTAGAACACCAAAAGGGAAGAACATACTCAGCATTTTTCAAGCTGAAAGAACTGAAGAAAAAATTCAAGCCTCGAGTTGCAATATTAAAGGATTCTATGGACAAAATACTGAATGACACAGGAAACATCAAAAAAAGATGGAAGGAATACACAGAGTCACTGTCCCAAAAAGAATTGGTCAACATTCAGTCATTTCAGGAGGTAGCATATGGTCAGGGACCATTGGTACTGAAGGAAGAAGTCCAATCTGCACTGAAGACATTGGCGAAAAACAAGGCTCCAGGAATTGACAGAATACCAATTGACATGTTTCAACAAACAGATGCAGCACCGGAAGTGCTCACTCGTCTATGCCAAGAAATTTGGAAGACAGCTACTGGCCAACCTACTGGAAGAGATCCATATTTATGCCTATTCCAAAGAAAGGTGATCCAACTGAATGCGGAAATTATCAAACAATATCATTAATATCATATGCAAGTAAAATTTTGCTGAAGATCATTCAAAAGTGATTGTAGCAGTACATCAATATGGAACTGCCAGAAATTCAAGCCAGATTCAGAAGAGGATGTGGAATGAGGGATATCATTGCTGATGTCAAATGGATCCTGGCTGAAAGCAGAGAATACTACAAAGATGTTTACCTGTGTTTTATTGACTATGCAAAGGTACTCAACTGTGTGGATCATAACAAATTATAGATAACATTGTGAAGAATGGAAATTCCAAAACACTTAATTGTGCTCATGAGAAACCCGTACATAGACCAAGAGGCAGTCATTCGAACATAACAAGGGGATACTGTGTGGTTTAAAATCAGGAAAAGTGTGTGTCAGGGTTGCATCCTTTCACCATACTTCTTCGGCTGTATGCTGAGCAAATAATCCGAGAAGCTGGACTCTATGAAGAAGGATGGGACATCAGGATTGGAGGAAGACTCATTAACAACCTTTGGTATGCAGATGACAGAACCTTGAGTGCTGAAAGCAAAGAGGGTTTGAAGCACTTATTGATGAAAACCCAAGACTACAGCCTTCTGTATGGAATACACCTCAACATAAAGAAAACAAAAATCCTCACAACTGGACCGAAAAGCAAGATCATGATAAATGGAGAAAAGATTGAAGTTGTCAAGAATTTCATTTTACTTGGATCCACAATTAACGCCCATGGAAGCAGCATCAAGAAATCAAACGACACATTGCACTGGGCAAATCTGCTGCAAAAGACTTCTTTAAAGTGTTAAAATGCAAAGGTATCACCTTGAAGACTAACGTGTGCCTGACCCAAGCCTTGGTGTTTTCAGTTGCCTCACATGCATGCGAAAGCTGGGCAATGACTAAGGAAGACCAAAGAAGAATTGACACCTTTGAGTTATGGTGTTGGCGAAGAATATTGAATATACCATGGACTGCCAAAAGAATGAACAAATATGCTTGGAAGAAGTCCAGTCAGAATGCTCCTTAGAAGCGAGGATGGTGAGACTTCGTCTCACATACTTTGAACATGTTATCAGGAGGGACCATTCCCTGGAGAAGAACATCATGCTTGGTAAAGACGAGGGTCAGTGAAAAAGAGGAAGACCCTCAACGAGATGGACTGACACAGTGGATGCAACAATGGGCTCAAGCATAACAACGACCGTTGTAATGGTGCAGGACCAGGGAAGTGTTTCATTCTGTTGTACATAGGGTCGTTATTAGTTGGAACCAACTTGATGGCACCTAACAACAACATGTATATATTGCATTTGTATCTCCTTTTTTCCAAACCAAGCATCCTGATTCTTAAGGACACAAGGGATGATAGAATTAAAATATCCCGTAATTATTACAGTGACACCTGTTTTCTGTTGACTGGGTCTTCTTTGCCTATTTTCAATATGTGTCCCTTTCTCTGTGATTTTTTAAAATATTTTTCTTAACTTCTTTTTAAAATATATTTTATTGTGTTTTAGGTAAAAGTTTACACAGCAAGTTAGGTTCTCATTTAACAATTTTTATACAAATTGTTCTGTGACATTGGTTACAATTTTCACAATGTGTCAGCATTCTTGTTATTTCCACTCAGTTCTGTTTCCATTGACCTAGGTTCCCTTCCCCTCCTTGTCTTCCTAGCTTTGTTTTTGAATAAGTGTTGATCATTTGCTTTCATGTAGTTGATTGTTTAAGGGAGCACATTACTCATGGGTTTTATAAGCCAATCTGTTTATCTGGCTGAAAGGTGATCTCCAGAAATAGCTTCAGTTCCAAGTTCAAAGAATATCTTAGGGTGATAGCCTCAGTGGTTCCTTTAGTCTCTATTGGTCCAGTAGGTCCGGCCTTTATTAGGAATTTGAATTTTGTTCTACATTTTTCTCACATTCTAACTGAGACCTTCTATTGTGTCCCTGGTCAGAATGGTCAGTAGTGGTAGCTGGACACCATTTAATTTTTCTGGTCTCATGTTAGAATAGGCCGTGGTTTATGTGGGCTATTAGTCCTGTGGACTAGTTTCTTCTTTGATTCTTTGATTTCCTTCATTCTTTTTTGCTCCAGATGAGTAGAAATCAATAATTGTATCTTAGATGACCAACCTTTTTTTAAAAAAAATATTTTTTTATGTTTTTGGAGAAAATGTACATAGCAAATTGGGTTCTTATTTAACAATTTCTATACATATTATTCAGTGACATTGTTTACACTTTTCGCAAAGCATTCTCATTATTTCCATTGTGGTTGTTCTGTTTCCATTAATCTAGCTTCCTTGTCCCCCCTTATTTTCTAGTCTTTGGTCTAGGGTAAATGTTGACTATTAGGTCTCATTTTGATGATTGTTTAGAGGAGCACAGTACTCATGGATGATATTATTTATTTTATGAGCCACTCTCTTTTGGCTGATAGGTGACCACTGGGAGTGGTTAGAATTCCAACTTTAAAGGGTATCCCAGGGCAATATTCTCGCGGGTTCCTTTGGTCTCTACTGGTTCAGTAAGTCTGGCTCTTTTTAGGAATTTGAGTTTTGTTCTAGATTTTTATCCCATTCTATCCGGGACCATTTAATGTGTCCCTGGTTGGAATGGTTGGTAGTGGTAGCTGGGCACCATCGAGTTCTTCTGGTCTAAAGGTAGGTGAGGCTGCGGTTTGTGTAGACTATTAGTCCTGTAGACTAGTTTCTTCTTTGAGTCTTTGGTTTCCTTCTTTTTCTTTTGCTCCAGACACATAGAGACTGATAGCTGTATCTTAGATGGCCGCTTGCAAGCTTGTAAGACTCCAGACGCTACTCACTAACCTAGGATGTAGAACATTGTCTTTATGAACTTTGTTATGCCAGTTGACTAAGTTGTCCAACAAGACTATGGTTCTAAACCTTTTAACCCAGTAAACCAATCCTGCAGGTTGTTTGGATATGTCTAGGAAGTCTCCATAACTGTGCCTCTCAGTGCTTTATTATGTATATGGATATATATGCAGCACACACAAACATGTATATACATATGCCTACAGATACACCTATTTATGCACGTGCATTTATTCACATATGCCTTCCTATACACATATATGTATACGTATCTACCTATGTAACCACACACATATTTTTTGGTTGTTATTACTGTTGTTGCAAAGTTGTATATGTTGCAGCATTTACCGAAATTGTCCCTTTTTCTTGTGTACTTCTTAATGTCTTCATTTACCTTGGTTAAGCTGTGTAAACTTCACACATATTTGGAATTGCCTTTCCTATCACCAAAAATGACAAGTGTCTACTATCTAGAAAATGATTTACCCTCCCTCTCCCTCCCATCTCTGGTAACCATCAAAGATATTGCTTTCTGCGAGTGTATCTATTCTTGACTTTTTATAATAGTGGAATCATACAATATTTGTCTTTTTGTGATTGGCTTATTTCACTCAACATAATGTCCTCCAGAGTTATCCATGTTATAAGATGTTTCGTGGACTCTTCATTATTTATAGTTGCATGGTATTCCATTGTATGTATGCACCACAATTTGTTTATTCATTCATCTGTTGATGGGCACTTAAGTTGTTTCCATCTTTTTTGCTATTGTGAATGATGCTGCAATGGATATAGGTGTGCATATGCCTATTTGTGTCACTGCTCTTATATCTCTTGGCTATATTCCTAGGAGTGGGATTGGTGGATCAGAAGGTATTTCTATTTCTAGCTTTTTGAAGAAGCAACATACCGTTTTCCATACTGGTTGTACTATTTTACAATCCCACCAGCAGTATATAAGAGTTCCAATCTCCCCACAACCTTGTTGTTTTCTGGTTTTGTTTTGTTTTTTTTTTTTTTATTGTTGCCACTTTTGAAGGGCTGAGATGGTATCTGATTGTAGTTTTGATTTCCATCTCTAATGGCAATGATTGCAAGCATCTTTTCATGTATTTGTTGGCCACCTGAGTGTCCTCTTTGGTGAAGTGTCTGTTTATGTCCTTTGCCCATTTTCTGATTGGATTGTTTGTCTTTTTGTTGTTGAGTTGTTAAAGTTTTCTATATATTTTAGAGATTAGACCCTTTTCAGATAGGTCTTTGTCGAAGTTTTTTCCCAGTCTGTAGGTTCTCTTTTTATTCTTTTGGTAAAATCTTTTGATGAACATAAGTATTTAATTTTTAGGAGGTCTCATTTATCTAATTTATCTTCTGTTGTTAATGCATGTTTAGTTGTGTTTGATAGGCTATTTATGCCAAAACTTAGGACCCCTAGTTTTGTCACTGTGTTACCTTCCAGGTTAATTTATAGTTTTAGCTTTAACATTTAGTTTTTTGATCCATTTGGAGTTAGTTTTTGTACATGGTGTGAGGTGTAGATCCTGTTTCATTTCTCTGCCAATGAATACCCAGTTTTGCCAACACTATTTGTTAAAGGGACTTGTTTCTTCCCATTGAATGGACTCTGACCCTTTGTCAAAGATAAGCTGCCTGTAGATGGATGGATTTGCTTCTAGGTTCTCAATTCTATTCCATTGGTCTATGTGTCTGTCATTGAACCAGTACCAGACTGTTCTGATTACTGTGGCTGTATGGTAAGCTTTGAGATTGACAAGTATGAGGCCTCCTACTTTATTCTTCTTCTTCAGTATTGCTGTAGCTATTCAGGGTCTCTTTCCTTTCTATATGAAGTTGGAGATTACTTCTTTCATTTCATTAAAGAATGTTGTTAAAATTTGGATCGGGATTGTATTATATCTATAGATCACTTTGGGTAATTTTGACATTTTCACAATGTTAAGTCTTCCAATCCATGAGCATGGAATGTTTTTCCATTTATGTAGGTCTCTTTTGGTTTCTTGCAGTAGTATTTTATAGTTTTCCTTGTATAAGTCTTTTATGTCCCTGGTTAGGTTTATTCCTAGGTATTTTATCTTTTGAGGGGCTATTGTAAATTGTATTGTTTTCTTGATTTCCTTTTCAGAGTTCTCTTTGTTATTGTAGAAGAACCTAACTGATTTTTTGTGTTGATCTTGTACCCTGACACTTTGTTGAATCCTTCTGTTAGTTCCAATATTCTTGTGGAGTCTCTGGGGTCTTCTATGTATAGAATCATGTCATCTGCGAAGAAGGGTAGTTTCACTTCCTCCTTTCCAATTTGAATATCCTTTATTTACTTTTATTGCCTTATTGCTCTGGCTAAGACTTCCAGTGCAATACTGAACAAGAGTGGTGATAATGGCCGACTTCTGGGCAACATGGCACTATAATCAGAAGCACCATGCCGTCCCTTTACAGCAAAGATCTGAAAAACTAAGTCAAACAGAATCACATGTCAGTCCTGAAACCCTAAGCATCAAATGAAGAGATAAAGAACTCAACCAAGCACTGAATGGAATAAGAAACTGGCCAATAACAGAGAGAGAGGAGAGATACATGCAGAGGTCCCCTGTCAGCTACCACAGCATGGATCTGCCATCTTGGACTCCTATCAGAGATTGGTGAATGGAGGGTACAAGAAAGCAGCTTCACAGAGCTTCCAGCAGGAAACAGAACAACCAGTAACCAATGATACACACTTTCTCAGCCCCCGCCCCACCCTTCTTCACTCCCACTAGGCCTTCTCTGCATCCCACGGCCACAGTCTCTTGTCCGGCAAGCACCGGCTTCACCCTGGTGTCACTTGGATTCCACTCGCCCGCACTGGCCAGTTCCCAGAGTGCCATTTGTTGGCTGCTAGTGTTGCTTTTTTCCACTTCATTAGCTTTCTTGCTTACCTCTCACCACCTCCCCCTCCATTTTCTCAAAAACCAGGCTCCGCGGCCATTCTTGCTTCTTCCTGGAGGGCTGCAAAGCGCCACTCGACTGTGGAACTGCTTCCCAGCCCATGCTGCCACACTAGTGGGACCCCCGGGGCTTTTGTTTGTTTGTTTGTTCTAATTTGTTCTGTTTTGATTTGTTTCTTTCATTGTTTTCTTTTTCTTTTCATGGCTTGGAAGCCCCTTCTGGCCAGGCAGTGCCGTGCGGCTTGAGAGATACTCCCTTACTCCATGCAGACGCACAGTGACATCCATGAGGGCCTTTCCTTTTTCCTGTTTTTTTGTTTGTTTGTTTGTATCTTTGTTTTGTTTTCTTCTCTCTCTTTTTCCCTATTTGGCTTTATTTCAAGTTTCTCGATTTATTCATTTTTTTCTTTTACCCTTTTCCTCTTTTTTCTTTTTGTTTTCTCCATTTCTCAGTGTTTCATCTCTCCACTCCAATAGCAAGCTCCTTAGCACTCTTTTTTGTTTGTGTATATGCTTTTAGCTCCTGTCCTCTCTCCTCTTTATCATACCCATCTTAGCTGCACACATCACAATCTTCCTCCTCCTTCCTGCCTACCTGCAATATGCACTGAACATCACACCCCCAAGCAGCATAGGCATGGCCTACTGGAACCTGCCCTGCACTGATTCCAGCCCCGCCCTGTCGGCCCTAGTACATGCCACAAAAAATCCATCCCAGCAACTCCCCTTCACCTAGACTTGCCCTGCTGTACCATACCTGAGTGACTAATACTACCCATTGGAGAAGGAGGTGAAAAGTTTCCTGCCCACAGACAAGCAAACAACAAAGAATGCATAGCCCACGTGCTCAGACATAACCAAATGAAACAAAAAAGCAGGATGAAACAAACAAATCTACAACCAATAGGTAAGGAAAATAAATACTGAATGCCCCAAAGACAGCAGACAATATAAAAAAATATACAAAAACAGGACAGGATGGTCCCAGTAGGTGTCCAAAATAAAACACCAGATGACTTTCCAATAGAAGAAAACACACTAAAACTACATGATAGGGAATTCAAATCTCTAATATTCACAATTTTCCAAGAGTTGAAGCAAAAAGCAGACAAAACTAAGGAAAAAATAGACAAAATCATGGAAAAGGCATACACATTCATGGAAAACACAGACAAAAAAATGGAAGAATTCAAGAAAATAATACAGGAACAAAATGCTAAAATAAATTCACAACTAGAAATCATACAAAAACGACAATTAGAAATCCAAAAGATAAACAATAAGATTTGAGAAATGGACAGTGTCATAGAAGGGCTGAGGAACAGATTCAAAACGATGGAAGACAGGATCAGCGAAATTGAAGACAAACACTTGGACACAACTCTGTTAGAGGAAAAATCAGAAAAAAGAACAAAGAAAAATGAAGAAACCCTGAGAATTATGTGGGATACAATCAAAAGCAAAAATCTTCGAGTGATCGGAGTTCCAGAACAGGGGGAGAAAACAGAAAACACAGAGAGGATCATTGAAGAATTGCTTACAGAAAACTTCCCCAATATCATG
>NW_004444027.1:7675872-7677381 GCF_000243295.1 Trichechus manatus latirostris
CTAGGTATGCAAGGATGGTTCCACATTAGAAAATCAATCAACGTAATCCACCACATAAATAAAAGGAAAGAAAAGAATCACATGATCATCTCAATTGACATAGAAAAGGCATCTGACAAAGTCCAACACCAATTCCTGATAAAAACTCTCAATAAAATAGGTATAGAAGGGAAATTTCTCAACATAATAAAGGGCATCTATACAAAATGAACAGCCAACATCATTCTTAATGGAGAGAGACTGAAAATATTCCTCTTGAAAACAGGAACAAGACAAGGATGCCCTTTATCTCCACTCCTATTTAACGTGCTGGAAGTTCTAGCTAGAGCAATAAGGCAAGAAAAAGAAATAAAGGGCATCCAAATTGATAATGAAGAAGTGAAACTGTCCCTGTCTGTGGATGATATGATGCTATACATAGAAAACCCTAAAGGCTCCACGAGAAACGTACTGGAACTAGTAGATTCAGCAGAGTAGCAGGATGCAAGACAAAAATTCAAAAATCAGTTGGATTCCTATACAACAATAAAGACAACGATGAAAAGGAAATCAGGAAAGCAATACCATTTATAATAGGGCCTAAAAAAATAAAATACTTAAGAATAAATCTAACCAGGGATGTAAAAGACCTATACAAAGAAAACTACAAAACACTACTGCAAGAAACACAAAGGGATTTACATAAATGGAAAAACTTTCCGTGCTCATGGATAGGTAGACTCAACATTGTGAAAATGAGAATTCTACCAAAAGCAATGTACAAATGCAATGCAGTCCCGATCCAAATACCAACAACATTCTTTAAAGAGATGGAAAACTAATCATTAACTTTATGTGGAATGGGAAGAAGCCCCGGATAAGTGAAGCTCTATTGAGGAAGAAGAATAAAGTAGGAGGACTCCCACTACCTGATGTCAGAACCGACTACAGCTACAGTAGTCAAAACAGCGTGGTACTGGTACAATGACAGATACATAGACCAATGGAACAGAATTGAGAACCCAGATGTAAATCCATCCACTTACGGTCACCTGATCTTCGATAAGGGCCCAAAGTCCGTCAAATGGGGAAAACACAGTCTTTTTAACAAATAGTGCTGGCAAAACTGGATGTCCATCTGCAAAAAAAATGAAACAGGACCCATACTTCACATCATATACAAAAACTAATTCAAAATGGATCAAAGACCTAAATATAAAGCCAAAAACTATAAAGTTCTTAGAAGAAAAAATAGGATCAACGCTAGAGGCCCCCATGCACGACATTAAGAGGATACCAGCCATAACCAACAATATACAAACCCCAGAAGATAAGCTAGACTACTGAGATGTTCTAAAAATTAAACACTTGTGCTTATCAAAAGACTTCACCAAAAGAGTAAAAAGAGAACGTACAGACTGGGAAAAAATTTTGGACATTACAAGTCAGACAAAGGTCTAATCTCTATACTCTACAAGAAAATCCAACACCTCCACATAAAAAGACAAATGATCCAATTAAAAGATGGGC
>NW_004444027.1:7679066-7726912 GCF_000243295.1 Trichechus manatus latirostris
ATTTCTGAAATGATATATCTTTGGCTATGTATATTTTCACCAAAAAAAAAAAAAAGTCCTCTAAGGTCTAGAAGGAGAGTGTTGACATGTGGTTGGGTTGTTGACCAACGTCATAAAACAATATGTGTACTGACTGTTTAATGAGAAACTGTTCTGTAAACCTTCACCTAAAGTACAATTTAAAAAAAAGAGTGATGATAATGGGCATCCTTGTCTCTTTCCTTTTCTCAAGGGGAATGCTCTCAATCTTTCTCCTTTGAGAATATTTTAGCTGTTGGTTTTGCATATATGCACTTAATTATGTTGAGGAATTTCCCTTCTTTTCATATTTGGCTGAGAGTTTTTATCAGGAAACTGTGTTGGATTTTATCAAATGCCTTTCTGCATCAATTGAGATGATCATGTGATTCTTTTCCTTCATTTTATTTATGTGGTGAATTACATTGGTTGATTTTCTAATGTTGAACCATCCTTGCATTCCTAGTGTGAATTCCACTTGATTCTGATGTATTTTTGTTGTTGTTGTTGTTGACATGCTGTTGAATTCTTTTGGCTAGAATTTTTTTGAGAATTTTTGCATCTATATTCATGAGGGATATTGGTCTGTAATTTTCTTTTTTTGTAGTGTCTTTGTCCTATAGGGTTGCTATGAGTTGGAGTCGACTCTACGACAACAGGTTGCCTGGCTTTGGTATCAGGGTTTTGCTGGCTTTATAGAATGAATTAGGGAGTATCCCTTCCTTTTCTATTTTCTGAAATAGTTTGAGTTGAATTGGTATCAACTCTTGTCTGAATGTTTGGTGTAATTCTCCAGGGAAGTCATCTGATCTGGGTTTTTTTTTTTTTTTTTTGGGGGGGGGGTGTTTATGACATCTCTTACCTTCTTTTTGATTTAAAAAATTTTTCTCCTTTTCACCTTCCATTTCTCTTAAGACATTATTTGTTTTATATATTTGTTTTTGTGTTTCTTCTACTTTAGTTTTTTTGTGTGCTTTAGGTGAAGTTTTACAGCTCAAGTTAATTTCTCATACAAAAAATTTATGCACATATTGTTATGTGACACTGGTAGAAATCCCTATAATGTGACAGCACACTCCCCTTTTCCACCCGGGGTTTCCCACATCCATCCAACCAGCTCCTGTCCCTTCCTGCTTTCTCATCCTGCCTCCGGACAGGAGCCACCTTTTTGGGCTCATGTATCTGCTTGAACTAAGAAGCACACTCTTCAAGAGTATTATTTTATGTTTTATAGTGCAGTCTAATCTTTCTCTGAAGAGTGGGTTTCGAGAATGGTTTTAGTTCTGGGTTAACAGTGCGTCTGGTGGCCATGGCTCCAAGGATTCCTACAGTCTTCAGTCAGACCATAAAGTCTGGTCTTTTTACATGAATTTTAGTTCTGCTCCATACTTTTGTCCCACTCCATCAGAGACTCTCTGCTGTGTTCCCTGTCAGGTTGGTCATTGGTGGTAGCTGGGCACCATATAGTTCTTTTGGTCTCAGGCTGATAGAGTCTCCGGTTTATGTGGCACTAATGTCTCTTGGGCTAATATCTTCCTTGTATCTTTGGTATTCTTCATTCTCCTTTGCTCCAAGTGGGTTGGGACCAATTGGTGCATCTTAGATGGCTGCTTGCAGGCTTTTACGACCCTAGATGCCACTCACCAAAATGGGATGCAGAACATTTTCTTAATAAACTTTGTTACACCAGTTGACCTAGATTTCCCCCGAAACCATGGTCCCCAGGCCCCAGCCCCAGCTACTCTGTCCCTCAAAGTGTTTTGTTGTGTTCAGGAAACGTCTTAGCTTTTGGTTTAGTCCAGTTGTGCTGACTTCCCCGATATTGTGTGTTGTCCTTCCCTTCACCTAAGATGATTCTTGTCTACTGTCTAGGGAACTTCCCTCTCCCTCCCTCCCCACCCTGGTAACCATCAAAGAATGTTTTTGTCTGTGTTTAAGCCTTTTCTTTAGTTCTTATGATAGTGGTCTCATACAATATTTTTCCTTTGTCAACTAATCTCACTCAGCATAATGCCTTCCAGATTCCTCTATGTTGTGAGATGTTTTGCGAATTCACCATTGTTTTTTATCATCGTGTAGTATTCCATTGTGTGTATGTATCATAATTTGTTTATCCATTCATCTGTTGATGGGCACCTAGGTTGTTTCCATTTTTTTGCTATTGTGAACAGTGTTGCACTGAACTTGGTGTGCATGTATCTATTCATGTGACAGCTCTTATTTCTCTAGGGTATATTCCAAGGAGTAGGCTTGCTGGATCGTATGGCACTTCTATTTCTAGCTTTTTAAGGAAGCACCAAATAAATTTCCAAAATGGTTATACCATTTTACATTCCCACCAGTCTCTCCACAACCTCTCCAACATTTATTATTTTGTGTTTTTTGGATTAGTGCCAGCCTTGTTGGGGTGGGATGGTATCTCATCGTAGTTTTGATTTACATTTCTCTAGAGACTAATGATCATGAGCATTTCCTCATGTATCTGTTAGCCGTCTGAATGTCGTCTTTGGTGAAGTGTCTGTTCATATCCTTTGCCCATGTTTTAATTGGGCTATTTGTCTTTTTGTTGTTGAGGTGTTGCAGTATCTTGTAGATTTTAGAGATTAGACCTTATCAGATATGTCGTAGCCAAAAATTTTTTCCCAGTCTATAGGTTCTCTTTTTACTCTTTTGGTTATGTATTTTGATGAGCACAAATGTTTGATTTTTAGGAGCTCCCAGTTATCTAGTTTCTCTTCTGGTGTTTGTGCATTGTTAGTTATGGTATATATTCTGTTTATGCTATGGATTAGGGTTCCTAGCATTGTCCCTACTTTTTCTTCCATGCTCTTTATCGTTTTAGATTTTATATTTCAGTCTTTGATCCATTTTGAATTAGTTTTTTTACATGGTATGAGGTATGAGTCTTGTTTCGTTTTTTTGCAGATGACTATCCAGTTATGCCAAAACCATTTGTTAGAGACTGTCTTTTCCCCCATTTAACAGACTTTGGGCCTTTGTCAAGTATCAGCTACTAGGTGGATGAATTTATCTCTGGATTCTCAATTCTGTTCCATTGGGCTGTGTATCTGTTGTTCCAGTACGAGGCTGTTTTGACTACCGTGGCTTTATAATAGGTTCTAAAATCAGGTGAGGCTTCCGACTGTGTTCTTCTTCAGTAATGCTTTATTTATCTGAGGCCTCTTCCCTTTCCATATGCAGTTGGTAATTTGTTTCTCCATCTCGTTAAAAAATGTTGTTGGAATTTGGATCATGGTTGCATTGTATCTGAAGATCACTTTGGGTAGAATTGACATTTTCACAATGTTGAGTCTTCCTATCCATGAGCATGACATGTTTTTCCACTTATGTAGGTCTCTTTTGGTTTTTGCAGTAATGTCTTCTGGTTTTTGTTTGTTTTTTTATAGGTTTTTTAAGTCTCTAGTTAGATTTATTCTTAATTATTTTTTTCTTGGAGGCTATTGCAAATGGTATTGATTTGGTGATTTCCTCCTGGAAGTTCTCTGTGTAGAGGAAGCCAACTGATTTTTGTATGTTTATCTTGTATCCTGATACTTTGCTGAAATCTTCTATTAGTTTCAGTAGTTTTCTTGTGGATTTTTTGGGGTTTTCTGTGTATAAGATCATATCATCTGCAAATAGAGATACTTTTACTTCTTCCTTACCAATATGGATGCCCTTTATTTCTTTTTCTTGCCTTATTGCTCTGGCTAGGACCGCCAGCACAATGTTGAATAAGAGTGGTGATAAAAGACATCCTTGTCTGGTCCTGTTCTCAAGGGGAATGCTTTCAGACTCTCTCCATTTAGGATGATATTAGCTGTTGGCTTTGTATAAGTGCCCTTAATTATATTGAGGAATTTCCCTGCTATTTCTATTTTGCTGAGAGTTTTTATCATGAATGTGTGTTGGACTTTCTCCAGTGCCTTTTCTGCATTGATTGATAAGATCATGTGGTTCTTATCTTTTGTCTTATTTATGTGATGAATTACACTGATTGTTTTTCTAATGTTGAACCACCCCTACCTACCTGGTATGAATCCCACGTGGTCATGATGGGTTATTTTTTTGATAGGTTGTTGAATCCTATTGGCTAAAATTTTGTTGAGGATTTTTGTGTCAATGTTCATAAGAGATATTGGTCTGTAATTTTCCTATTTTGTGGTGTCTTTACCTGGTTTTGGTATCAGGGTTATGCTGGCTTCATAGAGTGAGTTTGGGATTATTCCATCCTTCTCTCTGCTCTGAAATACCTTTAGTAGTAATGGTGTTAACTCTTTGAAAGTTTGGTAGAGTTCTCCAGTAAAGCCCTCAGGGACAGGGATTTTTTTTGTTGTCGTTGTTGAGAGTTTTTTTTATTACCTCTTCAATCTCTTCTTTTGTTATAGGTTTATTTAGTTTTTCTACCTTGGTTTGTGTTAGTTTACATAGGTAATGTGTTTCTAGAAATTTGTCCATTTCCTCTAGGTTTTCAAATTTATTGGAGTACAGTTTTTCATAGTATTCTGTTATGATTCTTTTAATTTCAGTTGGGTCTGTTCTGATAGCACCCATCTCATTTCTTCTTCAGGTTATTTGCTTCCTCTCCTATTTTTCTGTTGTAAGTTTTGCCAATGGTTTATCAATTTTCTTGATCTTTTCAAAGAACCAGCTTTTGGTCTTGTTGACTCTTTTAATTGTTTTTCTACTCTCTATTTCATTTAATTCTGCTCTAATTTTTATTATTTGCTTTCTTCTGTTGCCTGAGGACTACTTTTGCTGCTCTCTTTCTATTTATTTGAGTAGTAGGGTTAATGTTTTGATTTTGGCCTTTTCTTCTTGAAGGTGTGCATTTATTGCTATAAACTGACCTCTGAACATTGCTTTTGCTGTGTTCCCAAGAGTCTGGTGGGATGTGTTTTCATTCTCATTTGATTCTGTGAATTTCTTTATTCCATCCTTGATTTCTTCCATAACCCAGTAGTTTTTGAGCAAGGTGTTGTTCAGTTTCCATGTATTAGTTTTTTTCCTTGCTTGTTCTGTTATTTATTTCTACTTTCATGGCTTTATGGTCAAAAAAGATGCTTTGTAAAATTTCGATATTTTGCATTCTAGTAAGGCTTGCTTTGTGGCCTAATATGTGGTCTATTCTGGCTAATGTTCCATGTGCATTGGAAAAGAAAGTATATTTGGCTGCTGTTGGTTGGAATGTTCTGTATATGTCTATGAGATCAAGTTGGTTGATTGTGCCATTTAGATCTTCCATGTCTTTAGTGTGCTTCTTTCTGGATGTTCTGTCCTTCAACAATGTGTTGAAGTCTCCTGTTATTACTGTGAGGCTGTCTATCTCTCTTTTCAATGCTGTTAGAGTTTGTTTTATGTACTTTGGAGCCCTGTCATTGGGTGCGTATATATTTATTATGGTTATGTCTTCCTGGTGTATTAACCCTTTAATCATTATATAGTGTCTTTCCTTATCCTTTGTGGTGGATTTTGCATTAAAGTCTATTTTATCAGAGATTAATATTCTCACTCCTGGATCTTTTCTGGTTATTGTTTGCTTGATATATTTTTTTCCATCCTTTGAGTTTTAGTTTGTGTCTTTGAGTCTAAGGTGTGTCTCTTTTAGGCAGCATATAGACAGATTGTGTTTTTTTTATCCTTTCTGCCACTCTCTGTCTCTTTATTGGTGCATTTACTCCATTTACATTCAGCGTAATTATTGATAGGTATGAGTTTAGTGCTGTCATTTTGATGTATTTTTTTGTGGTGTTGACAGTTTCTGTTCCAGTTAATTTTTTGTGCTGAGTCATTTTTCTTTATTTTCTTTTCATCTTTTTCATTGTTGTTGATTTTGTATTTGCTGAGTCTTTATGTTTTTCTTCTTTTTTATTTAGATGTGTAGATTTGTTAGTTTCCATTGTGGTTACCTTATAATTTACCTCTATTTTTCTAAGTTTAAGCCAATCTTTTATTTCTTGATATCACCTTAACTTCCTCTCCATATGAAGGTTCTTTGACTACAGTATTTAGTCCCTCTTTTTTGTTTTAATGTTGTCATCTTTTATGTATTTACATCTCTGTTTCCCTATTTTAGCTTTGACTTATATTTGTGACTTCCCTATCTGAGTTGATATCTGGTTGTTCTGTCCTGTGTTCTAGTGTTGGGTTGTTATCTATATTATTGATTCTCTAGCCAAAGGACTCCCTTTAGTATTTCTTGTAATTTTTGTTTGGTTTATACAAATTCCCTTAACTTCTGTTCATCTGGAAATGCCCTGATTTCACCATCATATTTGAGAGACAGTTTTGCTGGATATATAATTCTTGGCTGGCAGTTTTTTTCCATCATGGCTTTGTATATGGCATCCCATTGCCTTCCTGCCTGCATGGTTTCTGCTGAGTAGTCAGAGCTTAGTCGTATTGACTCTCTTTTTGTAGGTGACTTTTCATTTATCCCTAGCCACTCTTAAAATTCTCTCTTTATCTTTTGTTTCAGCAAGTTTGCTTATAATATCTCTTGGTGACTTTCTTTTGGGATCTACCCTGTGTGGGGTTTGATGAGCTTTTTGGATACATATCTTCTTGTCTTTCATGATATTGGGGAAGTTTTCTGCCAGCAAATCTTCAACAATTCTCTCTGTATTTTCTGTTATCCTCCCCGTTCTGGCCCTCTAGTCACTCGTAGGTTATTCCTCTTGATAAAGTCCCACATAATTCTTAGAGTTTCTTCATTTTTTTAATTCTTTTATCTGATTTTTCCTCAAATAAATTGGTGTCAAGTGCTTTATCTTCAGTTTCACTAATTCTGACTTGTTTTGCCTCAATTCTGCTCCTATTACTTTTTATTGAATTGTCTAATTCTGAAATTTTATTGTTAATCTTTTGGATTTCTATTTGCTGTCTCTGTATGGATTTTAGCAGCCTGTTAAATTTGTCATTCTGCTCTTGTATAGCTTTCCTAAATTCCTCTATTGCTTTGTCTGTGTGTTCCTTGGCTTGGTCAGAGTTTTGCCTGAACTCCTTCCTGATACCTTGAAGAGCTTTGTATATTAATCTTTTGAATTCTGCCTCTGGTAATTCCAAGACGTTCTCTTCCTCCGGAAGGTTTCCTGGTTCTTTGTTTTGGTCACTTGCTGGAGGCATCATGGTCTGCCTCTTTATATGATTTGATATTGACTGTTGTCTCCTAGCCATCAGTAAGTTATTATATTTGTTTATTGTGTGTTTGCTTACTGTGTCCTAGCTTCTTGTTTTGTTTCATTTTGATGTGCCCAAATAGGCTGGGCGTGTGAGCTACTTTCATTATTGACATCTTTGAAGCTCTCACATCCTGTCACCAGGTGGTTAGAGCTGCTACTAGGTGTGTCAGCCCAGGAATCTGTTTACTTTTCTTGTGTGGATTCAGCCCAGGTGTTCAGGTCATTGGTCACTGATTGTGTGGTGCAGGCTCTTACCTACAGTCCTAGGCAAGCAGGGCTACATAGGGGGTGACTGGAGCAGGCACAGGATCTGGCTACTGTAGGGGGTTATGTGCTGAGCAAGGTAGGGGGTTCACAGCTGCCTCTGAGTGCCTTGGTGGAAGGCGTGTCTCTGTCCCATAGAGCACGTAGGCTTTGGGTTTTTCATCCGGACTTTGGGCACCTAATTCTGTTGGGTGTAAGGACCAGGAGGCACTACTGCTTAATCTCCGATCCCTGTTGTGGGTGGCTAGATGGAAAGGGTGAAGCCGCCAGTCTTCAGGCCCCTGATGTGGGTAGGTGAGGACCCTGCTTAATGGGTAGTGCAGTGTCAAATGTCACAAGTCTGCCTCTCTCTTTTAGTTGTTGCAATTGAAAATAGGCTTCAGGAATATACCCTGTTGTGCTATGCTAATGAGGGCCCACATTGTTGAATGGTCCCATGCAGGTTTAGGCAGGGGTGAAAGGCATTCGAAGTCCATGGAGCCCTTATACCTGTGCCTAGGCAAAGGGGCTGTACCTGCCCTGAGTTCCTGGCTTAGAGGGCGTGTCAATTTTTTAAAGCCATGTGTCTGATTTGGGTGTGGTTAGTTCTGAGCTCCCAGCTTAGGGGAGCTGGCAGTTTCTATTTTGTTTGTTTATTTTTTCTCTCCCCAAAGCCGGGAGCCTGGCTCAGGTGCGTCAGGTCCCACTTCTGGCTTAGGGGGCACAGCAAATGCTGAGCATTGTGGGAACAGCACCAGAGCAAAACGAGGAAGGGGCGGGGAAGGGAAGAGAGGCACTTTTCTGTTATAGAAGTCCCAAAGGGGAAAGGGTTATTTTGATCGCACACGGTAGGTTAGATGGTTGCACTTGACTTTTGCAGATCCAGCACTGCTTCCCTTTGGCTCTGGAGGCTTGTGCAGACTCTCCACCACTCGGTTTTCCCCACGTGGTAAAATGTGTCCTGAGTGCTACAGCTTGCCTCAGCCCACGTGTGCCAACAGATCCAGCCTGCAGGGTGCTGACTAGGTCAGGTCTGGCACTTCTTCACTGCTTCTGAACTGTCAGTCCCTCCCCCTGCTGCTCAGTCCGACTCCTCAACTTTGTCTTTGATGTTCAGGGCTCCTAGATTGTCATATATAATCGATTCACTTGTTTTTTCAGGTCTTTTTTATAAGAGGGACCACAGGAAGCGTCTGACTATTCCACCGTCTTGACCCCGCCTTTTCTACTTTAGTTTTCATTTATAAAATTAAATTTTAATGTTATTTGAGATCTTGCATAATTTTCTTAAGGCTGCTAGCTCATTTTGAAATAGTATGCTACAGTTTTGATAGCTTTTGAGCCTGTCTTTCTGACATGTCTTCATTATCTCTAGGGATGCTATTCTGCTGCTTATTACTTTTTTTTTGAATAATAACTTTGTAGGAGATTTGACCTGAATACACACCTCCACAGAAAGGCCCCTTCCTTGATTCCCTCACCAATCGTCTCTAAAAGGAGGATAGTTTCGGATGGGAGCCCTTTAACAAAATGTGCATTTTTATGTGAATTTAGTTTTCCTGAATTTTTAGGAGAACTGGTACATATAGCTTTTGTAACTTCATAGTGTTCCTTCATCTATTGTTTCACATAGTGCTAAGAAAAAAATATGGCAGCTTGCTTTTTGAGATTCCCTGTTTCTGTTCCCCTCTTCCACTTTTATCTGTGTTTATTTCCGTAATTTTTCCTTTCCTTTATCTCTGTAATACCTGTCCCAGTAAATTTTGATTCCACTCCCAGTAGTGGAGTCCTGGAAGAGTTCATTGAGAGTTCATAGAGAGACTATACAGCTTCAGCTTCTTACCGCAGGCGCTTTGTATGTGCCTGTTAGAATGAGAAAACTACTCCTAGTTGCAGCTGTTGTTCTCAGATTGGCCATCTGTGCTTTCCAGTAAATACCTGTTGGTTATTTTGCTGTTGTTTTCAGGTCCATCAGATGCCCTGTTGCTTCCCTTTGCTTTCTGTAGTACAGATGCTGATAAAATGCATGTTTTGTGGCTATTGGTGGTTTTTGTCCACTGGCTTTATGTTGGGGTTCATGAGGAAATCTTGTCACCTAGTTTGTTGTAAATATTGTCTGCCAGTTTTCAATTTTGCTTTTTAGTTTCTCTTTTTTTAATTTGTTTTTTTTTTTTTTTTTTTCCTGTGAGGCAGCTGCAGCTGCACTCGTAGAGCAGTGGTTCTCAAAATTTATTATACATAAGAATCACCTGGGGATCTTGTTTAACTGTAGATTCTGATTCAGTATATCTGGAGTGGAAATGCAAATTCTCAGCAGAGGTTCAAACCAGAACAAACCCAATTTGAAGCCCTGCTTTGAACAAAACCAGGATGGAAAGTAGTTGGGCAAGCCTGTGACTCTCAGTGCCTTTGTCTGTTAAAGTACTTTATATAGCAATGACTTATCTGATTCTTTGTATAGATCCCTAATTAAAACAGTTTTCAACCCAATAAAATAGCTTCATCCAGCCTAATAGAGTTGGACAACTCCTTGGTGGCCTCTTCCTTTGTCCTCTCAGGTTTGATAGCTTCAGGGTTAAGTTCCTGCCACCTTCAGCAGGGCCACCCACTGAAACATTTAATGAGGAGAAGAGTATTGTTTCTTGGAGTAATTACAAGAGACATTTAATACAACCTTTTCTAAGATAGAAGGCCTTTTGAAATGCAGAGTATTGGGGAAGATTTAGCCCAAGATCAGTGACTGCCTTAGCTGTTACGAGTCATATTAATAATGCCTTATTTCTGCCTTGGCCAAAAAGCTCTGGGGTCTGTCTCTAAAGTTCATTAAACTTTTGTTCAAGAGACTTATGCGTGGAACTTATGCTTCTAAGTCTTTTCTTTCAATTTTTTAGACTGTAACTCAAGTGGCTGTGGCCCTAGGGCAAAACAGTGATGAAATAAGCAACTTCCTCTTTGAATCTCCCCATTCCTAGAAGACCATTATATCCTGGGTGTTGGAAGCATACAAGTCTATGTTTGTATTTTATTAGGATTCCTGGATACTGGAAATTCTGGGTGCAAATAAACAATACTTCTGGGAGACACATTTGAGGACTCAAATTATACCTTACCTTTTCAGGAAACTCCCTGTCTTCCTCAAAAGTTACATATTAAAGATTTTTATTTGGCTCTTAGTTTAGATACACTTGGGGAATCATCCACTTAAAGTAACTATTAAGAAAATCATTTTGTTAATAATTCATTTTGTTAAGTAAATAATTCTTTTGTAATGTAAAAAATGACTCCCCAATGAATCTGTTTTAGAATTT
The DNA here is from genome assembly GCF_000243295.1 of Trichechus manatus latirostris. Taxonomy (NCBI): domain Eukaryota; kingdom Metazoa; phylum Chordata; class Mammalia; order Sirenia; family Trichechidae; genus Trichechus; species Trichechus manatus. The sequence goes on from NW_004444027.1 coordinate 7,689,817, forward strand.
CAACTTTCAGTATCACACTGTCATCTCTCAAGGCAAAACTGTATTTTTTTTTCTTCCCACTGTCTTCCCCTTCATATCCAGAGAAGGAAAATAGTTTCCTTCACATAAGATATGTGGTTTCTCTTTCCCTAATCTCCCATATGATTGTTTGAATCTCTTGCTCCCAAGGAAGCTGAAGAAAAATCCTGGATTTGGGTGTGAGAGAGACCTGGGCTCCCATTCCAGCTTTGCCCTAACTAGCTGTGAGACTTTAATAAGTTAGCTAACCTCCAATGGTTTTCTCACCTGCAAAATGGGTATAAAAATCTCTGTATCACTATTTGCCAGCAAGATTAATGTAATAACATATATAAAGCACTTGGTGCCTGGCAAAGTATAGATGCTCAAAAAATAATTAGAAGAACTGCTACTCTTGCCAGTGAAAATTCAACCTCTTGCTAAGAGAAATACTTTGTGAAAATTAACCTCCTACCCCCTATAGCTGAAATTTCATCCCTTTCTCTTTCTGTATTGTTGAGGACATTTCTCAATACAAATTTATCTACAGTCACTAAGGAAACCCTGGTGGCATAGTGGTTAAGAGCTATGGCTGCTAACCAAAAGGTTGGCAGTTCAAACCTACCAGGCACTCCTTGGAAACTCTATGGGGCAGTTCTACTCTGTCCTCTAGGGTTGCTATGAGTTGGAATTGACTGGACAACAATGGGTTTGTTTGTTTGTTTTTTTACAGTCACTAAAACAAATCAGAAGTACCCATTCAGTCATACCGTAAGCAAAGAAATCCAAACCAAAATATGTGGGTGGTGGGATGGCAGTGGGGCGAACATATAGACACCAGGACATCTTTTCATTCCCATTTCTGATTTTTTCATGCCTCACCTGTTTCGTTGTCATAGATGTGCCTGGTTCTTTTCATAGACGTAGACATGACTCCTAGCCAAGCAGTCCCCTTAGAGTCTAGGATCTACAGAGAGAGGTGGTCTTAGATGGGGGTCCTTTTGAAAAATGTTACTTCAGAGACTAGAAAATCAAGCTTATACCTGCTGGTTCTGATTTCTCTCTTGGCCTTCTGTCCCTTCTTGTCAGTTTTTAAACACAGTTCTTTCCACCAACCTGTGCTATTCCTGATTTACCCCACCTCTCCTGGCCCCCAACTCTTTTGTTCTCCTGTCCCTGCTACTGCCTCCCCTTCCCAATATACTCAGTTGCTGCTTAAATGTCACTTTTGAAACAGCAGAAGGACATGCTGTTTTTGAAGATCTTGGGAAAAAATTTATTTTTGATCCATTTGGTGGTAAGAGTACTCATAAGAAATGTATTCAGGGACCCTCTCCAGCCTCTTTCACTGGTGTGGTTCAAACACCACCAGGGTTTCCTCATATTTGGTGGTTGGTTATAAAACAAGTAAAATGTTCCCCATCCCCACCCCCCAGAAACGTCATTTTATCCTTCTTCCTTAGATTCCTTTGTTTTCCGGGTACTTCTGTATTTGACACACAGCAGTTTCTAATTTATTTTCAAGCTGAGAGATCCATCTCAATCTGGCCCATTCTCAGAGCTTTGAACCAGGTTCTAGGGAAAACTGTGAGGAAATATGGCTTAATTCTCTGGGCCATAAAATGGAAGGAAGGGCTTGAGACACTTTGTACCCTCCTTGATCCACAGGACCAATAGAGCATGAGAGGAATCTGTCAGATTGCGTTTGTGAGGACTTTTCCAAACATGCTTCACCTCTCCAGTCCTAGAACCTCCTCAGAGAACTAGGAACTCACAGTTTCCTTAGCTCTTTCTCTGCCTCTTTCCCCCAGGAGCTAACATATTCCATCTTTCACAATGATCATGTATATTCACATTTTATTGTTCTACCTAGACTGTAAATTTCTTTAGGGGAAGAGCCAAGTCTGATTCTGATTTGTGTCCCCCAGTGCCTTGTAGATGCTAAATGTTTGCTCAAGGGAAGAATACATGTGCTTTGATCCTTCATTGAGGGTGCAAGGAATAAGCAAAGAGAAATGGTCACTTTCTCCAGACTTCATTCTGGAAAAATGCCTTCTTTTTTATTTTCTGAATTGGCAATGCTCTGCTGAAGAAATGGCACACACACAGACTTGTATTATCATTGTAAAACCCAGAGACTCTTTGCTCGTTACTGAAGGTCCCGATGAGCAATTATATTATAAATTGGAATTTTAGTTAGCTTGTTGTTCTGGCCAAAACACCTGGTTGCAATATAGTGACTTGGATCATCCCTGCCCATTTGAGTTATTCAGTCATTAGGACTACGGTGCTCTGAATTTAGTTAGGTTGTAATCAGTGAACACCCATAGTGGGATTTTTGCTGCCTGTCAGAATCTTCAGAGCAAGCTTCTTAAGCCTGGAATGTGTCAGAGGACCCTTAATGCAGTAATAGTTCAGGAGAGACTGTTAAGATTCAACATGTTACCTGGTAGGTCTCCTTCAGTTTCTTTTCCCTGGTCTGTCCTCCTGTTTACTTTTGACATCTTCATGGAGGGGAATTGTGGGGCCATTAACAGAAACTACCCTACATGCCTCTCAGCCATCCTAAGAACTTGGAGGAAATGAAAAATAGCTCAATTTTCACACAAAAAAAAAATCAAGAGTTCATGTTCTAATGAGTTGTTTTGACATTCCACTGGCCAGAATTCTGACAATTTGTTGTCTGCAGTGTGAATGCCCTTTTAAAGTAGTGTCCTTAGTGACTTTCAAAAGGCCTAAATTGATGAATGAATTTGGGCAGAGGCTTCAGTCCCTCCTCAGGTGGACAAGCAAAACATTATCCACAACATCTAGACCTATAATGGAGGTCTGCAGTAATTATTACCTCCCTCCTACTTTGTTTTGGGGAATTCCCTAAATGAAGAAACACTGAAGTTGCTGATTTTATGTGTGCAAGTCTTTCCTAAACTATGAATCCTTCTTCCTGACTTAGAATTCATTGATACCATCTTAAAATCCACTCAGAGTTAGGCTCCTTATTTAGCACTACCTGTTTGCACCTCTCTGTTGAATAACAAGTTTGAGATTCTTTTTATCTGCTTTTTTCCTCACCTTTAAATTTCTCAACCAAGTTGAGCTTCACCAAACATACAGATATACAAAGCAAATTTAGAAGCTTTTCCCTGTGCCGACTTCTCTGGGCCTTCTTGGTTTCTAAAAAGCAACCAAAAAAAAGAAAGAAAGAAAAGTAGAAACTGGATGAAGCAAACTTCCCGCTAATTATCATCTTTTTATCCCCTCTCAGCTCCGACTACTGTTCTTAATTTCCTGACCAGCTTGTGCCCCTCCCCCGCTCCCTTGGAGCATCTGTGGTGGTTTCAAATTGAGCTGCATACCTGCTGCTCTGAATTTCCAACATACCATACCAGTTGGTTTGCCAAACAGTAAACTGCCAGCCATCTGCCATCCAAGTCAGAATTTACATTGTTTCATCTTAAAATAATGCCTTTGGAACAGCAAGCCACTCTATGCATCAGGTTTTAAAATTGACAATCAGCCAGAATTAAAAACACATACCAAATGGGCATAAAAAAAGAACATGGGGGAAGGAGGGAGTTGGCATTGACAGAGTTTATTTTTTCAGCATTTTTACCTGACTTTCCACCAAAATAGCCATGTATTTAATTTTATCTGCAACAGTAGGAACTACTTATAAACTAAGAACATTAACTTTTTACTTGCCTGTCTCTAGTTAAAAGAGGATACAGAACCACGGGACTGGTGAAATTATCTCAGCCCCAGTGAGAATAATCTCTTCACAATCCCTGACTGTAGGGAAGGAAGACATGTCTTAGCCTCTTCTCGTCAGGCTTCTTCAGTGTTCAGATGAGAAAGCTGAGACATGGAAAGGTGGAATGTCTTGTTCAAGGTCACATGATAGTTAATAGAAGACAGATATCTTGAGCCCAGGACTCCTGGCTCCCAGGCATATTCTCTTGCTAACCCATCCTTCTCTCCCTTACTCCCTTATTTATTTTAACTAGTCATTATGGCTGCAGGAGACCCTTCATCTTCTGTTCTTAATACCTAACTGTACTAACCTTTCATGCTTTCTTCCTCTGCTTCTTCAAGACACAGGTGAGAAGGGCTGCCCATCTGGAGGATTTGGGGGACCCTTGGGGAACTGTGATGTTGGCTGTATGGCCTCTCTAAGGGGAAGAACCATCAATGTATTTGGAGTAGATGGACTCAAAGGAGATTTTGTTTTGTTTTGAAAGAGAAAAAGAGAAAAGGCTTGCTGTGTCTTTTAGGGAAAATGTTCCAGGCAAAGGAAACTTGGGGAAAAATGTGAAGTTATGAGTGGGCAGAGGAACAAAAGGGGTCTAAATTTATAGCAAAGACACCAACCTACCTGCGGTTTAGAACCTTGTGCGATGGGTTTGAGCTGAGAAGTTGCAAGGACCATTTGTAGCTGATCCTGGACTGGGCAGTGCATTGGGTGGCCCTTGAGCCATGGCCTCGTGCAGCCTCTCTGGAAATCTCCTTGAGCTGACCATGAGGACAGTGATTAGCAGGGGTGGCTTATCCAATAGACAAGGTAAGCATGGTGCTTACCTTCATTACTGGGTCATCTGTAGTGAGCAATTTCATATTTTTTTTTACCACATCAAAGATTCTGCTTCTAGGTATGGCTGGCATCTGTCTCTCTCCCAGCCCCACAGCACCTTCCTACAGAATCAAAGCCTTTTTTCAAATTTACAATCCCTGACAGGGGTGGATGACCAGTAAGCAAGGTAAGCACAGGCCCACTTGTGCTTACTTACTAATCTGTAGTGAAATTGTTCACTACAGATGATCTGATAAGCAGGTAAGCACTGTGCTTACCTTGCCTATTGGATAATCTGTCCGTGGTGACAAGCATTACCCCCATATGTATTAGACCTCCTGGGGTCCAGGCAAGCTACCTGCCCAGTCTGGGTCTTGGTATGAGAGGCAGAGGTGAAAACTGTTTTTGTAGTGGTGGTTGTTTTTAGATTTGGCGGTTTTTTTTCAGCCATACAGTGTCATCTTCTCTTAGAAACCTTCCATACCCCAGCACAAATCAGGTGACCCTCTTCTGTGCTCCCACAGCCCCCTCCCTGCCTGCTGCTTTAACAGTACCTGCCACACTAGACAGTTTTCATTACTTCAACTGTCTGTCCTTCCTGTTAGACTCCTTGTGGCCAGGGACCATCTTGCTTTTCTTTTGAGTCCTGAGCACCATTTGTAGGTGCTCAACTAATGCTTATTTAATAAGTGAATCAATATAATTGCTTATATATAGCTTAATTGGTTGTGTTGACCACTAGACCAAGGGCCAATGGCATTTCATCTGTGAAAGCTACTTTTGATTTACTTTAAGTCTTCCACTACCATTAATTGAGACTACAGGCAGTCTCCAGGTTACAAATGAGATCCGTTCCTAAGTGTGTCTTTAAGTCGAATTTGTAGGTAAGTCAGAGCAGATGCATACAGTTCTCATTTAGCCTTACTTTAGTGCAAGAAGGGGGCCCTGGTGGCACAGTAGTTAAGTGTTTGGCTGCTAATCAAAAGATCGGCAGTTCAAATCTACCAGCTGCTCCTTGGAAACCCTACAGGGCAGTTCTCCTGTGTCCCGTAGGGTCGCTGTGAGTCAGAATCAACCCCATGGCAATGGGTTTGGTTTTAATTTTTTTTGCGGGGGTAGGGAAGGTTAGTGCTAGAAAAGGCTTGAAGCCTTTTTAGTGATTTAAAAGCTACACTTGCAGCAATTGAAGCTGATTGTGATGAATTTGTTGCAAGTAGGGGTTGGTTCAGTCATTTCAAAGTGAGGGCAAATTTACATAACATTAAAGGCAAGTTGTCATTAAGTCAGAGCTTCATAACCAGGGGACTTCCTGTACACTGTACTCATATGCCAGTCCCTGTAATGGGTACCTTATGTATGTTCTTTTTTTGAACGTGTTTTAGGTGAAAGTTTACACAGCAAATTAGTTTCCCATTCAACAATTCATATACAAATTGTTCTGTGACATTGGTTGCTATCCTTGCAATGTGTCAGCACTCTCCCCATTCCCACCCTGCCTTCACCATTTCCATTCATCCAGTTTCCCTGCCCCTCCTTGCCTTTTCATCTTTGTTTTGAGCATATATTTGGTCTCATATAGTTGATTGTTCTGAGGAGCACATTCCTTACGGGTGTTACTGTTTATTTTGTAGGCCAATTTATTATTTGGCTGAAAGGTGACCTCTAGGAGTGGCTTCAGTTCCAGGTTAAAAGGACATCTTAGGGTGATAATTTCGGGGGTGCCTCCAGTCTCTATCAGTCCAGAAAATCTGGTCTTTTTTATGAATTTGAGTTTTGTTCTACATTTTTATCCCTAAAACCAAAAAAACCAAACCCATTTCTGTCAAGTTGATTCCTACTTACAGCAACCCTATAGGACAGAGTAGAACTACTGCAAAGAGTTTCCAAAGGAGTGCCTGGTGGTTGAGATTGCTGACCTTTTGGTTAGCAACTGTAGCACTTAACGACTACGCCACCAGGGTTTCCTTTTTGTCCCTATATAGTTTTTATTTAATATAATTCTGTTTATTATAGGATAACCCTGTGAAGTCGCTGTCCTCACTTTAGAGATGAGACAACTAAGACACAGAGATATTTATTTTCCCAAAGTCATACCGCAAGTAAGTAGCAGAGGCAGATTTGAACCCAAGAGTTCCTTTTAGATGACCCTCATTGCCCTGTATCCTGCACCGGTCAGAACTCACTGCAGCATTGTGGTCAGTACTGGTAATACTTTGAAGTGCCCTGATACCCAAAGCACATCTGAAAAAGGGTAACTAATATGAAAAGGGCCTTGGGAGGAAGATTTGGAGAAGCAATTCTGTTTGGCCTGAGAAGAAACACTAAAGTGAGATGTGAAGGCTTCATATAAGATTCCGAGGAGCTATCTTTGATGAAGCATTGGTGGTTCAGTGGAAGAATTCTCACCTTCTACATGGAAGACCTGGGCTCAATTCCTGGCCAGTGCACCTCAAGCACAGCCACTACCCATCTGTCAGTGGAGGCTTGAATGTTGCTATGATGCTGAACAGATTTCAGCAGAACTTCCAGACTAAGAAAAACTAGGAAGAAAAGGATGGCAATCTACTTCCAAAAATCAACCAGTGAAACCCAATGGATCACAACGTTCAGATCCGCAATTGATGATGGGAGCAGTGCAGGACCAGGAAACATTTGTGCATTCATTGTGCATGGGGTTACCATGAGTCGGGGGTGATTCAATGGCAGCAACATCTTTGGATAAAAGAAATAGTGTGCTCACTTATTCCCGGGACGAGAGGGGACTTGTGGTTGAAAACTGCAGATAGGCAGATTTTAGCCCATCAGAAAGGATTTCCAAGTGAATGGGGCTACACAACATTAGAATGTCCTGCCCTGCCAAAGCTTAAGTGCCCCTTCACAGTAGAACCAGGCAGCAACAGAATGACCATTTGCCATGAAGCCATAGAAAGGACACCTCATTGATATGAAATTTGGTACAAATGAGCCTTAAAATGCCCACCGTGACTTCAAAATTCTTTAGTTTTTAGCTTAGTACATAAAATAATGGTGATTATGATGATACAGTTTTTTAAATATTTTATTGAGCTTTGGTGAAAGTTTACACAGCAAATTAGATTCCCATTTGACAATTTCCATACAAATTGTTTAGTGACATTAGTTACATTTACCATAGTATGCCAACATTCTCCTTAATTGTGTTCTGTTTGTTCCCTTTCCAGTACTCTAGTTTCCCTGCCCCTTAGCTTCTCTTTGTTTTTAAGTAATTGTTGACCTTTTGATCTCATGCAGATGCTTTTTAAGTAGGGCACCGATCTTATGAGAGTAAAATCTTTTATTTTGTGTGCCACTCTGCTGTTTTGCTAAAAGGTGATCTCAGGGGATAGGCTTGGTTCTAGGTTTAAAGGGTGTCTCAAGGTGATAGTCTCAGGGAGTCCTCTGTTCTCTGCTGTTCCAGTTTGTCTGGCTTTTTTCTTTTTCATAAGAATTTGAGTTCTGCTCCACATTTTTATCCCATTCTATCTGGGACCATCTATTGTGACCTTGGTCAGAATGGTCAGTGGTGGTAGCCAGGCACCATCTAGTTCTTCTGGTCTCAGGGTAGATGATGTTGTAGCTTATGTAGACTTGTCTCTTCTCTGAGCTTTTGATTACCTTCTTACTGTTTTGCTCCTGGTAAGCAGAGACCTGTAGTTGTGTCTTAGATGGCCACTTGCAAGCTTTTAAGACCCCAGACACTACTCACTTCACTAGGATGCAGATCATGACTTTTGTGAACTATAGTATGCCAACTGACTGAGTTATCCCATGAGACTATGGTCCTAAGCTTTCAAACCCAGAAAACCAATCTTAGATGGTATTTGGTTATGTCTGAGGAGTATCTTATTTGTGTGTTCAATGAATATATATGCCTGAACCCACATATTTGTATTTACACATACCTATAGATACTTCTATCTGATCTCACCTAGGTATACACCTGTACCTACCCATATACCAATATACCTATATCCATCCATATGTGCTCAAACACTCAGTTTTACTTTGGTTGTACTGTGCTCACTACATCCACATTCAGTGCCACTTTTCCCATCACCGGAAATAACAAGTCTCTACTAGTCTAAAGCTACTTTCCCCTCCCCTTCATCTCCCTGGTAACTGCCAATAAACATTGGTCTCTCTATATTTATCTATTCTTATCTTCTTACAAAAAAGGGATCATACAATATTTGTCCTTATATGCTTGACTTAGTTCCCCTAACATTATACCCTCTGGGTCCATATGATGATACATTTTTAAAGCTTAAAGTAGTCTTAACTCATTTTTACAGAATGAGTCATTTTAAGCTCTCTTCCTGCCTTGAAAATCTGATCACAAGAATACAAATTAAAAAAATAATAATAATTAAAATTTGAAATCAAGATCAGATGCTGCACTATCATCTTATTTACTGAAAGGTATTTTCCTTTGCAAAATCAGAGGATAAAACAGTGATCCCTCCAGGGACTGTAGGTGTTGGTCTGCAGAAACACTGGGGTGGAGAATGCCAGGCTCAGCAGAGGGGCTGCAAAACCTACCACTTAGGACAAATCCAATTCAATATGGCCTCTCCCCTGATTTCTTCTAGTGATGGAACCATTTAAGTATGAATTTAAAACCCTTCTAAGATATCTCCATAAATGCTATTTTCAAGATGCACTCTCTGTGATAAAGATAAAAGCTGTTTCATAAAGCAGTTATGTGAGAGAGTTTGTATCTGACCCTGAGTTACAGTTGTTACTAAGGGAACAATGTAGAAGAGTGTGATTATATTTAAATGAGTTTACATCTCAAGAATCCCCTTGGCAGGAGGGGTGTTTCTTCCTTAAGGAAGAGTGGAACATCACTTTCTTCCGTGTAGTAGAGAGGATTCATGGTGTTTTCTGCCCTACAGAGGCTTGTACATGTCTGTCACCACTTTTTCTTTCTTCTGACTGGAAGATGGAACAGTAAACTCTGGAGGCTGGGGGAAGAACCTTCTAGCCGTTCTAACAGCCAGAAAAGCAAAGTAAGCCTGCCCTTTAGTGGGCTTTAATAGCTTAGAAAGAAAACAGAATTCTTATGGTTATAGGGAACAGCTGTGCCAACAGGGATCCTATCCCACAGGTGCGTTGATACAACTGGCATGAAGTCCAATAACAAAAAGAGCAAGTGTCAAAATCCAAACCAAGGATTCAAACGGAGTTGGAGATAAACTATGCATTCAGTTCTTATGGGAAAAGTTATGTTAAGTAGTGATTGGTTGAGTGATTAAGGATGATTAGTTAAGGTAAGATTTATGATTTTTACTATTACCTTATATATAAAAAAAAAAAAAAGTGGTTGCTATTGAATCAATTCTGACTCATGGTGACCTCATGTGTGTCAGAGTAAAACTGTGCTCCATGGGGTTTTCAATGTCTGAGTTTTTGGAAGTGGATTGTCAGGGATTTCTCCTAGTTTTCTCTGGGTAGACTTGAAACTCCCAGCCTTTCGGTTAGGGACTGAGCATATTGGCCGGTTAAACCACTCAGGAACTCCTATTGCCTTATATTAAGTTTTAGAAGCTAAAGTGTTTTTTAAAATACTGTTGAAATTGTAGCTCTTATTCATAAAGAAGTATCTTGTTTTTAAAGGAAAGAAAAATAGGTTCCTAGCTCCTTCCTAGCTAGTAATTCTAGACAGAAGCTTACTTGGATCATGGCACGATCATGACACTACTACCACCTAATGGCAGAGTGCCTTAATTTCAGACAAAGTACCTAAAAAAATGAGCAGAGCTAAAATTTCAAAGGAGCCCTGGTGGTATAGTGGTGAAGAGCTCAGGCTGCTAACCAAAATGTTGGTGGTTCAAATCCACCAGCTGCTCCTTGGAAACTGTATGAGGCAGTTCTGCTCTGTCCTATAGGGTCATTATGAGTTGGGAATCAACTTGGTGGCACACAAAAACAACAAAATTTCAAAACTAAATATAATTACAGTAAGCTAAATGCCACATTTTGAGACTGATCTTATCTATGGTGTGTAATTTACTATGAGACTCAAATAATAGGATGTCATCTTTTGACCTTTGTTTGCCTTTGGATACGTGGTGTTTATGCGTTAAAAGTTCATCGGAAATTAAGTAAAGGCAATATAAAAAAATGTTGTTAGGTGCCGTCGAGTCAGTTTCGACTCATAGCAACCCTATGTACAACAGAATGAAATGGAAGATTAAAAAAAAATTACATAGAATTAAAATATATCAAAATTTGCTTTTGGAATGAAAACTTGTTAAAAATTGGATGTAGATAAAAATAATGATTAATGTGTGATAGGTAATGGTTGTTATACTATTTATAATGCATTTTGATAGCTCAGTGATGTATTTAACTTACTTATTTGGGGCCTATTAGTAAAAAATGTTTAAAATAGTCATAGGGACAAAAATACATATGACAATTATTTATCAGTTTGCCAGATTTAAAAGCACCCTTACTTAACTTATAGCAGACAAGGTAGGAACAACTACTCATTCATTTTCTTATGAGGCTATGAAACCATTAGTTAATAACTAAGTACCAACACATGCAAAGTTATAATATGCTAATCTTTGGCAGACACTTGCTGTGGCGTACATGTTCTGTTCTTGTTGAAGTAGAAACTTGATTCTGAGTCCTCAGAAAGGGTAGACAGTCAGCTTCATAAACTTCTGTTTTGTCATTTTTAAAAATAATATTTTATTGTGTTTTGGATGAAAGTTTACATAGAAAATTAGGTTCCCTTTTAACAATTTCTATTCTTATTGTTATTGATATTGGTTACATTTTTCACAATGTGTCAACATCTCATTATTTCTGTTCTTGTTGTTCTGTTTCCATAAATCTAGTTTCTCTGTCTTCCCTACCTTCTCATCTTCGCTTTAGGGCACTGTTGACCATTTGATCTCACATAGATGACTTTTTTTAAAGAAGCACAGTATTCATGGGTGATATTGTTTATTTCATGAATCAATCTGTTATTTAGCTGAAAGGTGACCTCCAGGAGGGGTTTCAGTTCAAAGTTGAACTGGGCGATAGTCTCAGGGCAGTAGTCTTGAAGGTTCCGCTAGTCTCAACCAGTCCAGTAAGCTGGCCTTTTTAGGAATTTGAGTTTTATTCTACATTTTTCTCCCATTCTGTCTGGGACTATCTGCTGGGTCCCTGGTCAGAATGTTTGGTTGTGGTAGCTGGGCACCATTTGGTTCTTCTGGTCTCAGGGTAGATGAGGCCATGGTTTGTGTAGACTATTAGTCCTATACACTAGTTTCTTCTTTGAGTCTTTGGTTTCCTTCTTTCTCTTTTGCTCCGGGCAAGTAGAGACCAATAGTTGTATCTTAGACAGCTGCTCGCAAGCTTGTAAGACCCTGGATGCTACTCACCAAACTAGGATGTAGAACATAAACTTTATGAAGTATGTTATGTCAATTGACTGAGTTATCCCACGAGACTATGATCCTAAGACTTCAAATCCAGTAAACCATTCTTGCAAGGTGTTTGGTTATGTCTAGGAAGTATCCGTAACTGTGCCCCCTAGGTGCTTTATTATATTTATGAATATATATGGAGCACACACGTATTATATACATATGCCTACAGATACATGTATACTTGCAGGTTTTGTCATTGTTTTTGTTTTATGGTTTAATAGTAGCCAATATTCGTATCACATTTTGGAATTGCAAAGTCCTTTCACATTCATTTTCGTTTTCCCAACCACTAGATAATTATTACCTTTGCTTTAAAGATGAGGAAACCATTATATGCATAGCAATTAAAAGACTTGCCCAAGATCCTATAGCCAGTAAGTGGCACAAGTGGAATGTAAATCTAAGTTTTCTGGCTATAAATATCATTTATACATGGCACTGCTTCCCAAGAGAGAGTAAGAATTATTCCTCAAGATAAAAATCTTTGATTCTGTTACATATGTGGCATAGCTATAGCCAGTCAAACAATAAGAGAATAACACGATTGTCTCAAGTTTCCAAGGAAAGAGCTTTCACATTTAAACTGTAGATATAATCTTTTCTTTTAATAAAATATTTGTTCTAATTCATTCATTCATTCAACGATAAATACTGAAAGAGGGCTGATCATATCCCCTGCACTGTCAACACAAAGAACAAAGACTTGGCTCCTGGCCTTAAAGAGCCCACGTTTTGATGAACTGTAAAATGCTTCTCCTTTTTCTGAATCCCTTTTCTGTTCTTTGCCATCTCCAGTCGATGTCTGTACCTAGAATACCAAGGGAATGTCATTGCTTGTCACTGTGAAGAACAAGAGAGAAAACATACTCTGTTAAAAATGCCTTACAGATTTCACTAAAAAGAGCTTGTTGGTCAGCCTATGTACTGGCATGTGGGTTCGTTCTCTTGCCAAATGAGTCAGTCAGAATGGAACGTTGATGTAAAAATGTCGTGGCGGAAGGTCAGAAGTCCTCCTCCCTTCACAAGGGAGAGAAAATCACCAAAAGCATCAACAGCCCAAAGCTGATTCCTGTGAGGCAGAGGTCAGACATACCTCCATCGTCCAACCTTTTTACTAATCCTGATACCAGGTGTCCCTCCCATAGCATTCTCTACTCCTCTGCTGGGTTCAATAACTCATTGCAATGGCCACACAGAACTCACAGACCATACTCACAGTTATGGGATTTATTAGGGAAGTAACAGTTTACAATTCAGGATCAGGAATGACCCAGGATACAGTTCTTTGATCAGGACAGCCTCTTCTCAGCTGTGCCCACAGGCAGGCCTCTCACTAGCCCTCGGCCTCTCTGGCCCTCAGCCTCTTGGTCCCTTGGCCTGGCCTCTGCCCTGCTCAGGCAAGAACTTTACAAAGAACTTTAGCTCCACCAATAAGTGCCCGGGGGCACCCCACTCCACCAGGAAGCCTCCTGCTTGAAGGTGCTCAGCTCTCTTGCTCCATGGGTCGGTGAGCCTAGCTCCGCCAAGTGCCTGGAGACACTCCACTCTGCCAGGAAACCTCCTGCCTGAAGGTGCTCAGCTTTCTCGTTCTGTGGGTCGGCTAGCCTAGCTCTGCCAATAAGTGCCCAGGGCACCCCACTCCACCAGGAAGCCTCCTGTCCAAAAGCTCTCAGCTCACTTACTCCATAAGTTGGCACACCCACTGTAACCACCTTGCTCTGTGGGCCAGGAAGCCCACTGCACCATCTCATGTCAGTCTCCTGGTTCTGCTGCCACTGTTTCTCTGCTGCCATTTCTTGCCATCTTGCTCAATCTCTGGTGTTACAGCTCTCTGCTTCTTTCTCCTGGGTCTAGGAGGTTCTCAGCACAGGGATCCTGGGTCCAAAGGACCTGCTCCACTCCCGTCTCTTCTTGGTGGTAGTGAGGTTCCCCCACCTTTCTGCATCTGGTATGGCTCATTTTAAGCCTAGTGGGATGGCAAAACTGACCAATCCCCTCATTAGGGTTCCATACACTTTATTTGCATGGTCCCACACCTATGAGTGTGCCATGAACATTATTTGTATTATTACCAAGCTGTCCAGTCCCCTTGGTGGGCCACAAGCACTTTATTTGCAGTCCCACCCAATCCTTTGGTGGGAGTTACAAGATCATGGCTGGAAAGACCATATAAAAGCAACGCATCACACTACAGGCCATGCCCTGACTTTTCTAGCCATGGTTCTTTTATACTTGGAAGATAATTTCCACCTCCCAATCATTTTGCCAGTTCAAAACAGTCATAAAAAATTAGTCCTTCAGTAGGGCAAAGAGTCCTTAGGTTGAGGTTACTGAGGTACCAGCCATTTAGGTCTACTGCAGGTATTCATCTGACCTGGTCAGGTTCTCCAAAAGTCATCTCGGCTTCACCCTTTCTGATGTCTTATAAAATTTAACTGAGAGAAGATTATTCCTTTGCTATGAGCATCATGAAGTATCAGCATAGCAAAACCTTTAAGGGACTTTAGGTTCGTCCACTGTATTCCAGTCCAGCAATGCTTCCCCCTTAGTTCTCTCACGCTTAAGGCTTTTACAATTATAGTTTTTTACAATTAACCCTATTAACAATCAACACTTACAACTGAATCATATAATCCTATCAGCATCTTCCCCCAACCTGTCTTCCCCAGACTTATCAAGAAGAGAGGACTCTATTCAGTGTGGATCCTTCCCTGCCCCCCTAATTTAGTGTAAGTATACCCATGAAAGCATGTAAGCCAGCCACTTCATGCCTTTATCTCCTGTTTTAGATAGCTGATGTTTAACTTGCCTATCCCTATCAAACCAATACTCTGAGGAGACAAGCATGTTCCTTGATCTAAAGAATCTTCTGTTCCATTTGGAACTTTGAGCATCTGCATCTGTAAGCAGAGTTGAGTCCAGAGCAAACCATCAAATTGTAGCAATCTACACCAGCTCACAGTGTCAAACATCTTTCTCATCATTTGGTCAAGTTCTGGTCAGCTCATCCCTAGCCCCTGTGGTTTAGGTCAGTGAGTACCAGCCATAGGCTCTGGAGTCCACACACTTCCCTGCACTTCAAACCAGCCAGCCCCTTCTCTCTCTCTCTCATCCCTAGCCCCTGTGTATTAGGTCAGTGGGCACCACCCGTAGGTTCAGGAGTCCACACAATAACCTGCACTTCAGACTAGCCAGTCCTTTCTCTCTCTCTCTCTCTCAGCCCTAGCCTCCGTGGGCTAGGTCAACTTGTGCCAGTCTCTCTCTCTCTCAGCCCTAGCCTCCGTGGGCTAGGTCAACTTGTGCCAGTGGAACATGTCCAAACTCAGCCCATCTCTTCATTGTTGCACCTCCCCCACTTCCACTCATCTTGTGGCCCCAGATGGTCACCTCAAGTGAGCATACCAGTCTGTTTACTCACCGGCTCCCTTTAACTTCCAGTTCTGGAAGGGGGTTCTTCTGATGGGTACTGACTTTTCCTGCCTTGATGCATCCAACAGCAAACTGCTTGCTCAAAATTCAAAAGTAAAACAGTCTTTTCTTTCTGCAGGTCCTTCCTTCAAATGCAAATCTCCTGCTCTTTCAGTAGGCTTGTATGTCTTTCAAATGCAAATTTCATGACTGGAAAGATTCTGGATGGGGCTCAGGTTTTCAGCCTAAGCCCTTAATACACTATACACAGGGCTACTGCATTGAAATAAACAGCTGTGCTTTTTTTTGGGCAAACCTTAGTTCCCCTTTTGGCATATCCAATCAAGTATTGTCTGAAGGCGGAGTTACATGCTATCTGTAATCTATAATACCCAATATTCATTTCCATTATACATTTCAGTCTGTTTTACAACACTGTGTAGGGGAAACATTCAATATCCCTAGGACATTCAGATAAATATATAACCCCTAAAACATTCAAGTTTCATATTCTGTTCTCCACCCCTTGACTATCTTCCCATTCATATGTATATGGACTTCAGCCTCTGGCTTGTAGAACCAGAAGACCCTGGCCCCCTATCAGTTATATTGTTTAACTGTCCGAGCTTTTGCCCCAAGACATTCCAGATATGGCTTGTCTTTATTCAGCTGCAGCACAACATCTCTTACTGTCCTTTCAGCCATTACAGACAATAACCAAAATAACCATGAAAGAATCAAAAGTTTTACTTCCTACACCCATTTGTTCTTTCCCACACCCCTTTGTTCTTTCTCTTACAAATTCCCATGCTTCTGTGAGTCTGGAGCCATTGTAACTAATCCTGCTCCCGACACCAACTGTAAAAATGGCATAGTGGGGTGTCAGAGGTCTTCCTCTAACTTCATGAGAGAGAGAGAATCATTATCAACATCAACAGCCCAAAGCTGATTCCTATGAGGTGGAGGTCAGATATACCTCTACCCTCCAACCTTTTTACCAATTCCTACACCAGCTGTCCCTCCCATGGCACTTTCTACTTCTCTACTGGGTTTGATAATTTGTTGCAGTGGCCACACAGAACTCAGAGTATACTCACAGTTCTGGGGTTTGTTAGGAAAGTAACAGGTTACAATTCAGGATAAAAAATGACTCAGGATACAGTTCTTTAATCAGGACAGCCTCTTCTCAGATGTGTCCACAGGAAGGTCTCTCTCTGGCCCCTGGCCTCTTGGTCCCGTGGCCCCTCAGGCCTCCTGGGTCTCTTGGGCCTGCCTGGCTTCCACCCTGCTTGGGCAAATGTTACAAAACTCTTTAGCTTCATCAATAATGCCTGGGAATACCCCACTCCACCAGTAAGCCTTGGCCTGAAAGCACTCAGCTCTCTCAATCCATGGGTTGGCAAGCCTAGCCCCACCAATAAGTGCCCAGTGACATCCCACTCCTCCAGGAAGCCTCTTGCCCAAAGATGCTCAGCTCTCTCGCTCCATGAGTCAGCACGCCTTCTATAACTGCCTTGCTCTGTGGGCTGGGAAACCCACCATGCCATCTTGCACCAGTGTTCTGGTTTTGCTGCCACTGTTTCTGTGCCTCCACTTCTCACCATCTTGCCCCGTGTCTGGTGTTACAGGCTGGAAGAATCTCTGTCTCCTGGGTCTAGGAGATTCTCAGCTCAGGGACCTCCAGTCCAAAGGATGTGCTCCGCTCCTGTCTCTTCTTCTTGGTGGTAGTGAGGTCCCTCCTTTCTGCCTCTGGGATGGCTCATTTTAAGCCTACTGGGATGGCAAAACTGACCAATCCCCTTGTTAGGGTTCCGTACACCATCATATTTGAGAGACAGTTTTGCTAGATATATAATTGTTGGCTGGCAATTTTTTTTCCTTCAAGGCTTTATATATGTCATCCCATTACCTTCTTGCCTGCATGGTTTCTGCTGAATAGTCTGAGCTTAGTCTTATTGACTCTCCTTGGTAGACAACTTTTCATTTATCCCTAGCCGCTCTTAAAATTCTCTCTTTATCTTTGGTTTTGACAAGTTTGATTATAGTATGTCTTGGTGACTTTCTTTTGGGATCTACCTTGTGTGGGATTCAATGAGCATCTTAGATACCTTCTCATCTTTCACGATATCAGGGAAGTTTTCTGCCAATAAATCTTCAACAATTCTCTCTATTATCCCCCTCTGTTCTGGTACGCCAATCACTCATAGGTTATTCCTCTCTATAGATTCCCACATAATTCTTAGAGTTTCTTCATTTTTTTAAATTCGTTTATCTGATTTTTCCTCAAGTAAGTTGGTGTCAAGTGCTTTATCTTCAATCTCACTAATTCTGACTTCCATTGCCTCAATTCTGCTCCTCTGACTTATGCTCTTCTATAATCTTGTTACGTTCCTCTGTTGCTTTGTCTGTATGTTCCTTGGCTTGTTCTGTGTTTTGCATGATCTCCTTCCTGATCTCTTGAAGAGTTCTGTATATTAATCTTTTGTATTCTACCTCCAGTAATTTCAACAAGTCTTCTTCCTCTGGAAAGTTTCTTGATTCTTTATTTAGGGAGCTTGCTGAGGCCATCGTGATCTGCCTCTTTATGTGATTTGATATTTTGTTGGCTATGAGAACTGGGAGGCACCGCTTATTCTTGGACCCCTGTCGCAGGTGGCTAGGTGGTGTGGGTGGAGCCACCAGTCCTCAATCCCCTGATGTGGGTAGGCGAGGAGCCTGTTTAATGGGCAGAGTGGTGTCAAATGTCACTAACCTGCCACTCCACCTTATAGTTGATAGAGTTGAGGTTAGGCTTCAGGTATATACCCTGTTGTATTGTGCTAATGAGGGCCTACACTGTTGAAATGGGCCCACACAGGTCTATGCAGGGGTGAAAGGCATTCAAATTCCATGGACCCTTTATGCCTGTGCCTAGGCAAAGGAGCTGTGCCTGCCCTGAGTTCCCGGTTTAGGGGAGCTGGCAGATTATTTTTTCCTGTTTGTTAATTTGTTCCCTCTCCAAGGCCAGGAGAATGGCCCAGGGCATGTGACGGGTCCCACTTCTAGCCCATGGGATGCAGCAGTTGCAGTGCAGAGCAGGGAAGAGGCAGGTAAATGGGAGAGAGGATCTTCCCAAACAGAGTGTCTTTTGATCTGTGCGATGGGTTAGACGCATGTACTTATCTTTTGCCAATTGAGCACCGCTTTTTACTGGTTCTAGAGGCTTGAGTAGACTCTCTGCCACTTGATCTCTCCCGATGTGGAAAATGCATCCCAAGCACCACTGCTCGCCTCACCACGCATGCCAGACAATCCAGCCTTCACGGTGCCAGTTCCCACCAGGCCAGGTCTGGCAACTCCTCACTGCTTCTGAACTGTCTCTCCCTCCCCCTGCCACTCACTCCAATTCCTCAACTTTGCCTTTGATGTTCAGGGCCCCTAGATGGTCATGTATAATTGATTCACTTTTTTGGGGGGGTCTTTGTTGTAAGAAGGACCACAGGAAGCATCTGACTACTCTGCCATCTTGGCCCCGCCTCCTGTCTCAGTGTTTTTCTGCTTCTTCTCCAGGCTTGCTCTTAGCCCACTGCCTGTGATGAGCTTCCCAGGGAGAGTGAGTGCCTCCCTCCTCTATGGTCCATGGCCTCACAGTTCCTACTGTGCTGTGCAGTGTTCATGTGTCTTCACAACTGTCCTCTCCCAGCAGTGCTTAGGAGGAAGGATGTAGCACCTGTTAGGTACTCAGGAACTTCTGCCGAAGGTTTGTTCTATTCCAGTTCCCAATTCTGTGATTCTGAGATTCTGTAGGGTTTCCTGAGGTTTTCACAATTCTTCTTTCCTCTTCCTCCTACATGTGAGGTTGAAGGGTATTTACATAGAAGAAGCCAGAGCACAGCCAATTTGTTGTTGCCAGATAATTTCAAGAATTTGAAGTTACTTTTATTGTTGTTTAATGGCAAATGTAGTCTGGAATGATGGAGCAGTCTAAACAGAACCCTCGCCTTTGGAAGGGTATTGTCGGCCCTTTGACCACAGGCAGTAGGCCCTCCCACCTTTCACCTCAAACACTGCTCAGGGCTTTCTCATTGGGTGTCCTTGTCCCTGCTGGGCTGCTGCTGCCACATGAGCCAGAGGGGTCCAATTATGAATTAAGACATAGACTATTACAATCAAGGCCTCACTAAGCTGAAGGTGTTTGTAGTAATTTTCCAAGTGAACTCCACAGAGATTATTTTCGCTGTGCTTACAAATAATATAAACAAATTCTTTATGCTGGTTTAGTGCTTTGTAGTTATAATATGCTTGCACATATACCCCTTTATAGTATTTTATTTCCCCTCAGTAATGTTATGAGGGAAGTAGGGCACATGCTTTATTTCCTATTTCTAGATAGATAAACGGAGTCTCAGAGAATGTGACTTATACATCCAGCGTGGGAGGAAGCTATGCCTTGACTCCATGTTGGATGCGCTCTCTATTATGCTGAGTAAGAACTTGTCTTAGGCTGGGTTCTTCAGAGAAGCAAAACCAGTAAAGTGTATAAATATATATAGAGAGAGATTAATACCAAGGAAATGGCTTATGTGGTTGTAGAGGCTGGAATGTCCCAAGTCCATAGGTCAGGATAGAGGCTTCTCCTGATTCACATATTGCAGGGGCTATCAAACCCAAGATCGACAGATCAGAGAGATGGGCTCTTGCTCATGGGCTGCGAAAACTGGCGAATCCCAAGATCAGCAGGCAAGACTACAGTAAGCTGATAGCTCAAGTCCCAAGAACCAGAGGTCACACGAACAGGAGCCAGCTGCAGGATCCAGCAGGAGCAAAATGCCCTGCCAGAATGTCTGCTTATATTCAATGCAGGCCATACCCCCAAGGAAATTCCTTTTCAACTGATTGGCTACTCACAGCAGATCCCATCATGGAGGTGATCACATTATATCAAATCTCATCATGGAAGTGATCATAACATCATACAACTGCTAAACTACATCATAACTGCCAGACCACTGAGAATCATGGCCCAGTCAAGTTGACACACAACCTTAACCATCACAGGATTCAACATCTAAATATTTTTATTTTACCTTTTCATAAAAAGAAACTGCTAAATTTCCTCTAATACCTTCTACCTAAGTTCCTCTCTGGTACCTTCTCAGTAAGTTTTGGCAACCCATTGCACTCAGAAATCTTAAGCCTATATTTTTCTATGTGGCTTCTAACAAGTTCTTCTAATCAAATATGTTTATGCTGACATGCATGGCCCAGGCCTTGGAAACACTGTTTAAAAATTGGTATTAAATCAGTGATGCAAGTGACTCGGGCAGACATGGCTGTGGCAGCATGCTTGACCATTTTCCCTCTTTTGTCTATTATTAAGAAAGACAATTCAAAATGTAGGATCACAGTTTCCAGCCAATCTGTGAAAAGGTGAAGCCTTCAATGGTTTTGCCCATTTGTGATGTTAATATATACTGATGATTCTATAATATTTCCTGTGACTGGGCAGACATGGCTCTGGCAGCATGCCTGTCCATTTTCCCATCCTTGCCTATTCTGTAATATTTCTTTGGACTTGGGCAGACAGGGCCGTGGCAGCATGCTTGTCCATTTTTCCATTCTTGCCTATTCTGTAATATTCTTTGGATTCGGGCAGACATGGCTACAGCAGTGTGCTTGTCCATTTTCCCATTCTTGCCTATTCTGTAAGATTTCCTTGGACTGGGGCAGACATGGTTGTGGCAGCATGCTTGTCTGTTTTCCCACTTTTGTCTATTCTGTAATTTCTTTGGATTTGGGCAGACATGGCTCTGGCAGCAAGCTTGTCTGATTTTCCCACTTTTGCCTTTTTGAATATGTGCTGAATAAAACTTTCTTTTTACTTTAAAAAATAAATAATGACACAAATCAAACCCAGAGAGACATCACGTACTGTATTCCTAGCAACAGGAATGATCCAATTAACATGAATCTACTCCCACCTCTCTCTTTCTGTGAACAAAGAGAATAAACCTACAATTAGACAAAGCCAAGATATGAAAAACCACAACGAATAACACTGAATGATGTAAAACAGACTCTAGGTGCTAAGGGAGCTTGCTAGAGAAGGTTGGAATAGTCAGGGAATAATAATTAAAATAATAGCTACCATTTTTGCGGGTTTAACTGTCAGCCAAGCACTGTGCTAAGTGAGTGTTTACAAGCATTATTTTATTTAGTCCTCTGTCCAGTCTATGAGGAGCCCTGGTGGTGCAGGCTCCTAACGCTCCTAACACTAGGCTGCTAACCAAGAGGTCAGTAGTTTGAACCCATCAGCCGCTCTGAAGGAGAAAGATGTGGCAGCCTGCTTCTGAAAGACCATAGCCTTGGAAATCCTATGGGACAGTTCGACTCTGTCCTATTGTCAGAACTGACTCTACAGCAATGAGTTTGTCTATGAGGTAGGTACTATCATTATTAATTAAAAAAAAAAAACCCAAACCAGTTGCCATCAAGTTGATTCCAACTCATGGTGACCCCATGTGTTTCAGAGTAGAACTGCTCCATAGGGTTTTCATGGTTTTTATCTTTCAGAAGCAGATAGCTAGGCCTTTTCTTCTTCTAAGGTATCTCTGGGTGGGTTTGAACCACCAACCTTTCATTTAGTAGCCCACCACATAACCTTTTGTGCCACCCAGGGAAACCTCAGTTCCTGTCCTGCTTCCTCCCTGAAGACTGTTAAGGGAGCAGCACAATGTTGGGTCAAAAGCACCATCAGATGTAGAAATTTTTGAAATGGTGTATCTTTGGCTATGTGTATTTTCACCAAAAAAAAAGGTTGAGAAGTTAGAGGGTTGACATGTTGTGGGGTTGTTAACCAATGTCATAAAACAATATGTGTACTCCTGTTTCATGAGAAACTGTTTGTTCTGTAAGCCTTCACCTGAAGTACAATAAAAAAAAAAAATGAAATACTTTTGTTTGTACAAAAAAAAAAAAAAAAGCACCATCAGGCGTGGGTTTGAGCAACACACAGCTCCTTGCTGGCTGGGTCGCCTTGAACAATTTACCTAACTCTTCCAGTCCTTGGTTGACTCATTTAGAAAATGCTTAGCTGGGCAGGAATTGGCCATTGAATGGTGTGATGATCGTGTGTCACCTTGGCTGGGCCATGATTCTCAGTGTTTGTACGTGATCACTCCCATGATGGGATCTGCTGTGAGTAGCCAATCAGTTGAAAAGGAGTTTCCTTGGGCGTGTAGCCTGCATCCAAATATAAGTGGATGTTCTGGCTTTTGACCTTTCTGGATCCTGCAGCTGGCTCCTGTTCATCTGACCTCTGGTTCTTGGGACTTGAGCTAGCAGCTTACCTGCCAGTCTTGGGATTCGTTGATCTTCACAGCCTGTGAGCAAAAGTCCTGCTCTCTGACCTGCCGATCTTGGGTTCCCCAGTCCCTGCAGATACATGAATCAGGAGAAACCTCTATCCTGACCCACGGACTTGGGATGTTTCAGCCTCTACAGTCGTGTAAGATGTTTCCTTGAATAAATCTCTCTCTCTCTCTCTCTCTCTCTCTCTCTCTCTATATATATATATATATATATATATATATATATGCTTTACTGGTTTTGCTTCTCTAGAGAACCCAGCCTAAGACAAATGGGGTCAGGACTGGCCTTTATGGGGAAAAGGAGAAAGAGCATTCCAGGAAGGAAGCCAGTATGACTAGAGGCACGGGGACACAAAAAAGTGTCGTTTATGGAACTGTGGACAGCAGGAGAGAGGGCACATATTGGGAGGCTGTGGGGAACAAGTGGATAAGAGGTGAGAGTGGGCCAGATTATGATGGGATTTAACAGCCAGGCAGAGGAGCTTAGACCTGATGGGGTAGTTCATGAGAGGCTTTGGAGAGGTTTGAGCAGATGCAAGAGGTTAGAAGATAGATGTATGTAAAGATCATCAAAGCAGAGCTTTGGCTAGGGGTCAGTGCTGTGCCACTGGCTTTCAGGGTCCATGAAAGACTGTGGGGCAGACCTGAGGGCAGATGGAGTGACTCACTGCCAGGTTAGCATCCTTAACCATGGGTTTGGACTTCCTGGCACACTGCACATCCCTGGTCCTGGCTTATGTGCAAACACAGGAAACACCAGCAGAGACATGTTTTTCCCTGCTATTATGCTGATAGATGGAGAAGTCAAGCTTCCTTATGTTCAGTGTGTTGAGCTGATGGGCTTTTGTTCTCCAGGCCAAATTCCTAGGATCCTTTTAGTCCCAGAACATTTTTCCTATGGAGTTTATGGATAAGAAAGTACAGAAGTGAAATCACAGACTATAATTTGGGGATTATGGATAGAGATGTTATAGGGGAAAATAGTGGTTCTCCATTTAGGAGAAAGACTTGTGGTATCAGACCTCTTGGCTGCCTCAGTGGGAGCAGGGACAGACATCTTATCCGCCTACACACCATGGTACATATGTGATAATAGCAACCACTTATTTAGCTCATACTGCATGCCAGGTCCCAGACGAGGTATTTTACGTATGTGTCTTTATAAGAACTCTGGAAGACGGTATTATGAATTCCATTTAGCAGAAAAGGAAATTAAGTCTCAGAAATATTAAATAACTTACCCTATGTCTTGCAGTTAATAAATGACAAGTAAAACTGCAATTTTCATCTTTCTGTGTCCTGCCCACTGTACATTGACAAGAAATAATCATGTTGTATGAGCTGGCTGGGCAAGGATCTTGCTTTGAACCATTTGGAAAGCACAGTCATATAGTTTGCATTTTCCCCTCAATTTTGCATTTGAATAGACCAGAGACTTCTGGAATTGACTTGTTGTTGTTGTTGTTAGGTGCCATCAATTCAGTTATGACTCACAGCGGCCCTATGTACAACAGAACGAAACATTGCCAGGTCCTGCATCATCCTTGCAATTGTTATGCTTGAGTCCATTGTTGCAGCCACTGTGTCAATCCATCTCATTGAGGGTCTTCCTCTTTTTCGCTGGCCCTCTACTTTACCAAGCATGATGTCCTTCTCCAGGGACTGATCCCTCCTGATAACATGTCCAAAGTATATGAGATGTTATCTCACCATCCTTGCTTCTAAGGAGCATTCTAGTTGTACTTCTTCCAAGACAGATTTGTTAGTTGTTTTGGCAGTCCACGGTATATTCAATATTCTTCACCAACACCACATTTCCAAGGCATCAATTTTTCTTCTGTCTTCCTTATTCATCATCCAGCTTTCACATGCATATGAGGTGATTGGAAACACCATGGCTTGGATCAGGTGAACCCTAGTCTTCAAGGTGACATCTTTACATTTTAACACTTTAAAGAGGTCTTTCGCAGCAGATTTGCCTAATGCAATGTGTCATTTGATTTCTTGACTGCTGCTTCCGTGGATGTTGTTTGTGGATCCCAGTAAAATGAAATCCCTGACAACTTCAGTCTTTTCTCTGTTTATCATACTATTGCTTATTGGTCCAGTTGTGGGGATTTTTGTTTTCCTTATGTTGGCTTCTGTTCATCTGACCTCTGGTTCTTGGGACTTGAGCTAGCAGCTTACCTGCCAGTCTTGGGATTCGTTGATCTTCACAGCCTGTGAGCAAGAGTCCTGCTCTCCGACCTGCCGATCTTGGGTTCCCCAGTCCCTGCAGCTACATGAATCAGGAGAGGCCTCTAACCTGACCCACGGACTTGGGATGTTTCAGCCTGTACAGTCGTGTAAGCTGTTTCCTTGAATAAATCTCTCTCTCTCTCTCTCTCTCTCTTTCTATATATATATATATATATATATATATATACTGAAGGCTATCGTCTTTGATTTTCATCAGTAAGTGCTACAAGTCCTCTTCACTTTCAGCAAGTAAGGTCGTGTCATCTGCATCTCGCAGGTTGTTAATGAGTCTTCTTCCAGTCCTGATGCCCCGTTCTTCTTCATATAGTCCAGCTTCTTGAATTATTTGCTCAGCATACAGTCGAATAAGTATGGTGAAAGGATGCAACCCTGACACACACTTTTCCTGACTTTAAATAATGCAGTATCCCCTTGTTCTGTTTGAATGACTGCCTCTTGGTCTAAGTACAGGTTCCTCATGAGCACAATTAAGTGTTCTGGAATTCCCATTCTTCACAATGTTATCCATAATTTGTTATGATCCACACAGTTGAATGTCTTTGCTTAGTCAATAAAGCACAGGTAAACATCTTTCTGGTATTCTCTGCTTTCAGCCAAGATCCATCTGACATCGGCAACGATATCCCTGATTCCATGTCCTTTTCTGAATCTGGCTTGAATTTCTGGCAGTTCCCTGTGGATATACTGCTGCAGCTGCTTTTGAATGATCTTCAGCAAAATTTTACTTGCATGTGATAGCAATGACATTGTTCAATAATTTCTGCATTCGGTTGGATCACCTTTCTTTGCAATAGGCATAAATATGGATCTCTTCCAGTAGGTTGGCCAGGTAGCTGTCTTCCAAATTTCTTGGCATAGATGAGTGAACACTTCCAGTGCTGCATCCGTTTGTTGAAACATCTCAATTGGTATTCTGTCAATTCCTGGAGCCTTGTTTTTCGCCAGTGTCTTCAGTGCAGCTTGGACCTCTTCCTTCAGTACCATCAGTTCCTGATCATATGCTGCCTCCTGAAATGGTTGAACGTCACTATCAATTCTTTTTGGTATAGTGACTCTGTATGCCTTCTATCTTCTTTTGATGCTTCCTGTGTCATTTAATATTTTCCTCGTAGAATCCTTCAGTATTGCAGCTTGAGGCTTGAATTTTTTCTTCATTTCTTTCAGCTTGAGAAATGCCAAGCGTATCCTTCCCTTTTGGTTTTCTAATTCCATGTGTCATTATAATGTCATTATAATGCTTTACTTTGTCTTCTCGAGCTGCCCTTTGAATTCTTCCGTTCAGCTCTTTTACTTCATCATTTCTTCCATTCACTTCAGCTACTCGACATTCAAGAGCAAGTTTCAGAGTCTCTTCTGACAGCCATTTTGATCTTCTTTCCTTCTTGTCTTTTTAATGACTTGTACAGACATATATCAGCCCTTTCTCTTCCTACTTTTTTTTCTCTTTACTGCATCTTCCCTCCTCTTCACCCTTAATAAAAACAAATAGAATAAATAAAAATAAGGCTAATATCAGCTGTGTATCAGTCTGACTTACTGTTAGACTTAACCCAATCAGGTGTTATTAACATCATATGCTGCATATGGACTTACTCGTGTTGATCTTTGGCCCTTGAGGTGAATAAAAACCTTCATATCAGAGTCAGTGTCACAAATTTATTTGCAGAACTGAGTTCATTTGCTTATGTGTCTGTCTTAATGCCCCCAATGAAATGACATTCTGTGGAGCTGGTGGTTCTGTGGATGTCTCAGGAAGAACAGGCTGCATTTGGGGACACATGGAGCCAAGGGCAGCAGCCGAGTATCAGGCAGAAGTCAAGAGTTAATGGGAGATGTCCAGTAACCAGCAGCAAGGGCCTGGGCTTTTCAGAATGATAACCCATTGGTGAATAAGGCATCAAGCTGCTCTGCACCTTCACCTGCAGGAGGCCCCATCATTAACAGAGACAGGGAGTGTACACAGGTACACTCTGCATGTGCTCGCAGCCCCTCAAAGACCAAAATCCTGCTGTGGGCCAAAGCCAAGTCGGCAGACGCAGGACTTGTCACAGTCGCCTGATCATTCCTGTTCTCTGTTAACTAGGGATGCCCCGACTTGGCCCTGTGAAAGAGAGACTTCTCTCTCCCTTCTTGGCACTGGGATGGAATTTAGTATTAAGTCAATAAAATCAGCATTACATGGGAGGTTTCTGTGTAGATTTTCAGATTTTTGGAGGGTGGGTGTTACTAACATGGATTTCTATATTTAATAATTGTGTTCCCCAAACCCCCACCAAGTTTAAAGACTTTCTTTATGAAAGGCCCTGGGAAGACTGCTTATTCCTGGAATTTGACTTGATTTTATTCAGGTTTCTATTAGTGAATTCCCTTTTAGGGTTGCAGACTTACATTTCTGAGAGTCTTAGCAGCTCATTGTTACTTAGCAGATAGACAATAACTTTAACAGAGTCATTTGGCCAAAATAATTGTAACTTTCGCACATGAGATCATGAGCAAGGTCAGTAATGTTTCTGGCCTGTTTTTTGAGGATCCTCACTCATATCCCTTGCTTCTGTAATACCACCAGAAACAGCAAAAATCCCTTGGATTGCATTTAGCTATAAGACAGCTTCATGATGGTATATATATTTATAGTTAAGTACAGATAAACAAATTGCCTAAAATGAGAGGCAGTATATAACACAATAGTTAAGATCATGAACTCTCGTGTCATATTATCTAGGGTTTGAATCTCAGCTCCACCACTTCCTCTGTGCTCTTGGGCATGTCACGTTACTTATCTTCTCTGCCTCAGTTTCTCAGTCTGTAAAATTAGGACAATAATAATAACTGCCTCCTGGGGTTTGGTAAATATTCAATAAATTATTCCATGTAAATCTTTTAGAGTAGCGCCTGATGTGTAGAAGTGCTTGTCTTAGTTTTCTAGTGCTGCTGTAACATAAATACACCAAATGGGCAGCTTTAAAGAACAGAAGTTTATTTTCTTACATTTCTGGATGCCAAAAGTCCAAATAAGCATCTGGGCTCAGTCAATTCTTTCCTTGTAAGTAATCCTGGGCATTCCTTGCTTCCTTGGTTTGTAGAGGATCCTCACATGGTGTCTGTTTTCCCCAGTTTGTACATGCCTCTGTGTCTAATCTGCTCTCAGAAGTGATTAGGTTTAAGACACACCCTATACTGGTATGGCTTCATTAACATAACAAAGAAAACCCTATTTCTAAATAAGATTACATCCGCAAGTATAGGGGTTAAGATTCCAACACATATTTTGGGGGAACACAATTCCATCCTTAACAGTGCTCAATAAATATTGGCCATTATTAAGCACTTCAAACCCCAAGGATATCCTATTTTTAACTTCATTGGAGTTTCTAAATTGGTTTTAGTTGTCTAACTCAATCATGGCTACAAACATTCAGTGAGTACGTACAATGAACTGACACTATAATAAATGCTGAATATATAAAGACATAAGCTAAAGTCATTTTCCTTAAAGAGACCTTAGTCTAGTGGAAGCAAGTATTCCTGAGAATAGCTACAGCAAATAAGTAGATGCTTTCTTTACTGTATTACTGCATTTAAGTCTGGTAAAAAAGATCTTGCCTGAAACTTTAAAGAAAAACGGAAGGGGGCTCAAGAAGATCGAGTCTTAGCCTCGATCTGCCACCAATTCATTGTTTGAACTTGGGTAAGTCATTGAAGCTTCATTGGTCTGAGTCAGGTTCCTCCTCTATAAAATAGGGCTACAAAGTTATGCCTTAACTTCTAATAGTAGTTCCTATTATGGAGCCCTGGTGGCACAATGGTTAAGAGCTCGGCTGCTAACCAAAAGGTCGGCAGTTCGAATCCACCAGCCACTCCTTGAAAACCCTATGGGAAGCTGACTCAATGGCACGTAACAATAACAACAACATTATGGAACTGTGTAGGACCATAGTGATCTGTCTGACTGAAAGTAATGATCCGAAGTTTTCTTGGAATGGTTTACCTGCTATACAGATGGACCCAGCCAGAGGGTAAAAACCAGGCCAGTTTGCCTGCGTGATTTTACATTGATTACATTTGACATTCTTGGCTGGCAAAATCCCAAACCTGAAAGTGGCCTGAATCCCCTTTAAGGCTGGCAAAATCCCAAACCTAAAAGTGGCCTGAATCTATGTAGGACCTCTGATTTGAAGCACAGTTTGACCTAAGGAGAACCAGATCCGTTGATACGACTAGCAGCAGCAATCTCTTTCCACTAGCAGATCATGGTTGTTTGTTCACTTGAACAAAAGTTTATTACAATAGCAGCAACTGACTCTATTAGAATACATAGCTTCCCTGGTAAGCTGTACCTTGGAGTGGGTGGGTGGGTGAGTGGTAAGAAAGTGCCATAAGGGTTGATGAAATAAGGAGTATAGATATTTTTACCCAGAAATGTACTCTGCAATTCCAACCTTTGGTTTTACCTCTGCCCAGCAAGATTTAGTACCAGAATGGCCTATGGAGACAGCTGGAAGCCTGTGGACTAGAGCTGAGGGAGAGTGGGTGAGTGAGGAGTGTGTGTCTTTCAGAACACCATGGCTGACAGATTTTGGGCTCTGAAGTCAGATTTGAACCTCTGCTGGGTTTCTCTGGACTGCTTCAACTATGGCAAGTTCACATGGCAAACTCCTGCTGGCAAACCACTTTCTCAAAGGAGAGTCATGAATACCAAAGTGCTAGGCACGGACTTGGTGCCGCATCTGCCCAGGGCCAGCCAGCTGGGAGAAGCTTAGCACAGATTCCCCCAGAAGTCTCCTGGCAGTGCTGGCATTTGTGGTCCAGGAGGATTTCAGTGTGAGCTCTGGCTGTGGCAGCATGCATATGACCCCCACACTGGGAGCGCTGGCCCCAGCACAGAAGCTTCTAATCAGCAACACCTGCTCAGAGGGAAAGCCTCTGGGTGGTAAGGCCAGCAGATGTCTTTATCAGTGAGTGAGCATTGGCAGTGAGGGGCTCTGCTAGCTTTTGAGAGTGCAAGGTGTAATGGCAGAGAAATCTCGCTGAGCAGAGAATCAGGAACTCCGGGTTCTAGTCTCCGCTCTGCCACTAACAAGCTGTGTGGCTTCTGCCCTCTGGGCCTTGGTTTCTTCACATATAAAAGCTGGCAGTTGGGTTAGATAGCTGGGTTAAAAGCCTATGTTCTGGATTCTAGGACCACAGGGAAGAACAGACTTGAAAGAGCGACTGCAGAGTGAGAGAATCCTTGAGTAGGCAATTGCCCAAAAGGAATCTAACATAAAGCTCTGTTGTCAGGCACCATCCGACCACAGAAACTAGGCTGGTCGGATAACTGGGCCTACAATGATTTCCAGTCTCTGTGAGGCTTTGAAGAGCTTTCCTATCAGGGTAGCATATTCAGTGACCTCGCTGAGTTAGGGATCCTGATCATGAACGGGATGGAGATGGCTGGCCTTACTGTATCCGTCAGAACAAGACTAGCCTCATCTCCTGGGCCAGCTGAGAGCCTCATGTTGTTCCTGATATCCTCCTCAGTAGCTCAAAGTTCATCCCTTCACAAAGACCATCAACCCCCAGGATTCACTAGACCAGTGATTCTCAAAGCATGATCCCAGCAGCATCAGCATCACTTGGGAACTTGTTAAAAATGCAAATTCTCGGGCCGAATCCCAGATTTACTGTGTCAGAAACTCTGAGGGTGGGACTCAGCAATCTGGGTTTTAACAGCCCCTCCAAGTGATCTGAGGCACGCTGAAGTTTGAAAACCATTGCACTAGATAATATTATTCACCAGTGTCTGTCTCTCTCATTTAAAAAAAAAGTCTTATTATTTAGACAACACTACAGTTTTTAAAATTGCCCATAACCCCACTGTCCCATCACAATGACTCTTCATCTTTCTGGGCTCTTAATTAGGCTGAGTTCTCCAGAGATGCAAAACCAGGAAAACATATAAATATATATATATATAGAGAGAGAGAGAGAGAGAGATTTATATCAAGGAAATAACTCAAGCGGTTGTAGAGGCTGGAACCTCCCAAGTCCATGGGTCAGGCTGGGGGCTACTCCTGATTCACATAGCTGCAGGAGCTGGCGAATCCAAGATCGGCAAGTTAGACAGCAGGGCTCTGACTCACAGGCTGCAAAGACTGACAAATCCCAAGATCGGCAGACAAGACAACAGGGAAGCTGCTAGCTCAAGTCCCAGGAACTGGAGGTCAGACAAACGTGAGCCAGCTGTAGGATCCAGAGCGTGCAAAAGCCCTTAAGCCTTGTCAGAAAGTCCAACTATATTGGACACAGGCCACACACCCAAGAAAACTCCCCTTCAGTTGATTGGCTACTCACAGAAGATCCCATCATGGAGTTGATCACGTTATATCAAATCTCATCATGGAGGTGATCACATCATTATAGGACTGCCAAACTACATCATAACAGCCAAATAATGAGAACCATGGCCATGCCAAGTTGACACACAACCTTAGCAATCACAGTCCACCCCTTGTCAACTTGGCACCTGTATGCATCTCCTTAAATCTTATATAATCTCAGAATAAAGACAATTATAAAGTCATACTTCCACATAACATGATACACATGCAACTGAAAATGCACTAGCCCTGTTTACATCTTATATTTTATAAGTGAAGAAAACAAAAATAGTTGATGCATACATACAAGTAAGAAATATTCATAGGAATCACAGTCCTCATTTCTGCAACTGATCACGTGGTCGTAACTGAAATTTAGAACTACCTTCTTCCACCAAACATTCCATATTCCCTTTGCCCTCAGCAAGTACCTCAGCTGGTCATGGTTCTTTGCCTTGTAGGGTGACCCAAACCTTCATTCCTGAAGGATCTAGGCCATTAGTAGTAATGTCAGAATTGGGTTGCTTTAGTTTTCTATTGACTTTAATCACAGAGCATGGTAGTACCAAGAGACACTCTAAGGGATCTCCTGCATTCCAGAAATACCCTTCTCTACCTCCATTATGTAATATCAATCTGATTTTCTCTTGGTAATCAGGATTATTCACACCAGCCAATATGGTAATTCCCTTCTTTGCCTGTTGATACAGAGGCGTAAGGAGCCCAAAGTGACCAGGTGGCATTCTTAGGTTCCAGTTCAATGGAATCAGTGATGTGTCTCCAGGTAGGAGCACTCCTCCCTTTGGAACTAAGACCTGTAGACCTGCAGAGCATAAGGTCGCAGGGCCAGGAAGCAAAAATCTGGCGAGTGGGTCACTAGGGGTAATAGTGAGTGGTGCCACTCCCATTTTCACCCATTGATTCCTGGACCCATGAATCCTGGCTATGGGAGATCCAGCACCATATATTGGACACTGTTTTAGAGCATATACAGCCTCCTGGAGAACATTGCCCCAACCCTGCAAGGTATTGCCACCTAGCTAGTGCTGCAATTGTGTTTTTAGAAGGCCATTCCATCATTCTGTCAAGCCAGCTGTTTCAGGATGATGGGGAACATAGTAAGATCAGTGAAATCCATGAACATGGGCCCATTGCCACACTTCATTTGCTATGAAGTGGGTCCCTTGATCCGAGGCAATACTTTGTGGGATACCGTGATGGTGCATAAGGCATTCTATAAGTCCACAGATGGTAGTTTTAGCAGAAGCATTGCATGAAGGGAAGACAGTCCACATCCAGAGTAAGTATCTATTCCAGTAAGAACAAAATGCTGCTCTTTCCATGGTGGATGTGGTCCAATGTAATCAACCTGCCACCAGGTTACTGGCTGATCACCTTGAGGAATGGTGCCATATTGGGGACTTACTGTTGTTGGTCTCTGCTGCTGGCAGATTGGGTGCTCAGCAGTGGCTGTAGCCCAGTCAGCCTTGCTGAGTGGAAGTCCATGTTGCCAAGCCCATGCATAACCTCCATCCCAGCCACCATGGTTACTTTGCTCATGAGCCCATTGGGCAATGACGGGAGTGGGGGGAAAGAGGATGACTGATTTCCACAGAACGCATCATCCTACCCATTTGATTGTTAAAGTCCTCCTCTGCTGAGGTCACCCTTTGGTGAGCATTCACACAAGACACAAATATCTTCACCTCTTTCACCCATTCTGAGAGGTCTATTCACATATCTCTTCCCCATACCTGCTTGTCTCCAATTTTCCTTCCAACTCCCTGACCATCCAGCCAAACCACTGGCCACAGACCATGAGGCAGTATACAGTCGCACATCTGGCCATTTCTTCTTCCAAGCAAATTAAACAGCCAGGTGCATTGCTCAAAGTTCTGCCCATTGGAAGGATTTCCCTTCACCAGTGTCCTTCAGGAAGGTCTCAGAGAGGGGCTGTAGTGCTGCTAGTATCCATTTTTGAGTGGTGCCTGCATATTACACAGAACCATTTGTAAACCAGGCACAAGTTTTCTCAGTCAGCTGATCATAAAGAATTCCCATGATGCCATAGGTGCAGACTGGGAGATGGAGGTGATGTGAGAGGAGTGGAGACCTTGGGCATTTGGGCTACTTCCTCATGCAACTTACTTTGCCTTCAGGTCCAGCTTGGGCCTGATCTCATATATACCACTTCTATTTAATGATGGAGTGCTGCTGTGCACGTCCACCTTTTTGGCTCTGTAGGTGAGTCAAAACCCAGTTCATGATGGGCAGCTCAGGCCACATGGTGAATTGGTGGTCCATAGTTAAGCATTCAGTCTCTACTAAGGTCCAGTAACAAGCCAAAAGCTGTTTCTCAAAAGTAGAGTAGTTATCTGCAGAGGATTTCAGGGCTTTGCTCCAAAATCCTAAGGGTCTGTGCTGTGATTTACCAATAGAGGCCTCCCAAAGCCTCCAAACAGCATCTCTATCTGCCACTGACACTTCAAGCACCATTATATTAGCCAGATCATCTGGCCCAAGTGGCAGAATGGTTTGCCTGACAGCCTGAGCCTGTTGCAGAGCCTTCTCTTGTTCTGGGTCTCACTCAAAACTAGCAGCTTTTTGAGTCACCTGATAAATAGGCTGGAGTAGCACACCCAAATGTGGAATATGTTGCCTCCAAAATCCAAAGAGGCCCACTAGGCATTGTGCCTCCTTTTTAGTTGTGAGACGGGCCAGATGCGATAACTTATCCTTCAGTTTAGAAGGAATATCTCAACATGCCCCCACACCACTGGACCCCTAGAAATTTCACTGAGGTAGAAGGTGCCTGAATTTTTGTGGGATTAATTTTCCATCCTCTAGCACACAAATGTTTTACCAATAAGTCCAGAGTCATTGATGCTTCTTCCTTACTAGGTGCAATCAGCATAATGTCATCAATGTAATGGACCAGTGTGACATCTTATGGAAGCGAAGGTGATCAAGGTCCCTGTAGACTAAATTATGACATTGGGCTGGACATTTGATATACTTCTGAGGTAGGCAACTGAAGGTGTATTGCTGCCCTTGTCAGCTGAAGGCAAACTGTTTCTGGTGGTCCTTTGAAACAGGTATGGAGAAAAAGACATTAGCCAGATCAGTAGCTGCATACTAGGTACCAGGAGATGTATTAAATTGCTCAAGCAATGAAATCACATCTGCAACAGCAGCTGTAATTGGAGTTACCACCTGGTTAAGTTTTTGATAATCCACTGTCATTCTCCAAGATCCGTCTGTTTTTTGCACAGGCCAAATAGACAAGTTGAATTGGGATGTGGTGGGAATCACCACCCCTGCATTCTTCAAGTCCTTGATGGTGGCAGTAATCTCTGCAATTCCTTCAGGAATGCGATTATTGCTTTTGCCTTACTATTTTCCTAGGTAGGGGCAGTTCTAAGGGCTTCCACTTGGTGTTTTCTACCATAATAGCACTTACTCAACTTGTCAAGGATACACCGTGGGGGTTCTGTCAGTTGCTGAGTATATCTCTTCCAATTATGCATTCTGGAACAGGGGAAATCACTACAGGAGGGGTTCAGGGACTCATTGAACCTACTGTGAGACAGACATGAGCTAAGATTCCATTAATAACCTGACCTCCATATGTGCCCACTCTGATTGGTGGGCTACAGTGCCGTTTTGGGTCTCCTGGAATTAGTGTCAGTTCAGAGCCAGTATCGGGTAATCCCTGAAAAGTCTGATTATTTCCTTTTCCCCAATGAACAGTCACTCTCATAAAGGGCTATAGATCCCTTTGGGGAAGGCTGGGAGAAAGATGAACAGTATAAGTTCTAGGCAGTTTCATGGAGTCCTTCCTCAAGGAGACCCGGCCTCCCTTTCTTTCAAGAGGTTGTGGGTCTTTAAACTCACTGAAGTCTGGGAATTGATTGAGGGGCCGTGACTTTCTGTTCTGGCGATTACAGTTAGACTGCCATTCACATGAACTTGAATTCTTCCCCTTGTACAGTTCAAGTAAATAGTAGATTTTCTATCATTTTCACTCCTAGAGACACCATGACTAAGTAGCCAATGCCATAAGTCCATATGAGTCAGAATATTCTGATTACTGCTTTGACTCCCTTGACCATTATGGTAACCACGCCCACCTTGTCTTTGTCAGTTGAGTGCTACCACTTGGCCCTTACTACCACAGGGTCTAATCAGCCCCATTGTAGTTAGGTGTCTTAATGCAGTTAGGGCAGTTCCCACTGTCAGATCTGACTTACATAAAATAGCAATCACAGCAATCTTCAAGGATGCTGGGGCTCCCTTCACAAATTTGTTCCTCAGCATTGTGGTAAAAGGTGCATCCTCTGGGCACTCCATGTGTGGGTCTGTGGGTCTAACCTGGTAAATCCACTCTAACATGCCAATTTTCCTAAGCCTTTGGATACTTCTTCTACAGTATACCAAGCAGGTCTAGTACTTCAGCTTGATTTAGTGTAGGCCACCATATAATCTGTGCTTTAGTGATCCAGCCAAATAAACTATTAGATCCTTTCCTAACCTCTTGAGCTGAAACATTGGATGAGGAATCTGTGCTTAGTTGGCCCATATTAAATAAACTCAGACTGATCCATTTTTATGTTCCTTGCACCATTGCCCCACACCTTAATAGCCATTCCCACACATATTCCCCAGGTTTCTGTTTGTATATATTGGAAAAGTTGAGCAGTTCTTTTGGAGTGTAGCATACCTCCTCCTGGGTCACACTTTGTACTTTATCTTTTGAGGCTCACTAGAACTTGAGTCTGGTTATAGGTCTAGAAGCAAAATGGGTGGAGATGTGTTTTGAGAACATTCAGCATTGTCTTGTAAGGCATCTGCCTCAGGCAATGTCCCAGGCAATGACTCAGACGAAGGCTCTTTAGACACAGCTGGGTTAATCTCATCAGATGGTGGTGGAGGGGCTAACTTTTACTGGGGAGGGTAGCTTAGCAGACAAAGATGGAGTAATCTCTTCAGATGGAAGTGGGAGGGCTGATTCTGTTGGCATGAGTGATTCAACGAAATTTAGGGACTCAGTGTCCCCAGCTTCATGATTATCTGCCCATATGTCCCCTTTCCAAGTTTCAGGATTCCATTTCTTCCTAATCAATGCCCTCACTTTAACTTCAGTCATCACTCGAGGTTGGGAATTCAGTTTTCATTGTAATTCAGGCACTCTTACAATAAGACTCTGGGTTTGGTTCTCAGCAATATCAGCTATCTTACTACAAGAAATAAGGCTTTCTTTCAAGGCACAAGTGCAAACTTTGAGGTAGTTTATGTGGCAATTGAGGTTTGACTCTGAAGCCCTAAACTCATCTCTTTCTTTCACCACCTTTTCTAGCAAAACTAGGACCAACCAACCAGTTTCCTTATACTTTTCATTATTACAAAATTGTAGAACAGTATCAAACACGCGATCACCTAGAGCCCCACCTTTCACAAGTACCTAATCTATTGGTGTTGATATTTTGCATATTTCTGTTGCCACCTCATGCCATGGATAAGCAATGCCCTCTTTACTACTGGAAGCAAAGTCATCAACATCTTTAAGACTAACTAGACTTGAGAACCAATTTAGAAAACTTATCCTTATAATTTTGTTTCTCTAGAACCACTCTCAATACCAAATGTCTTAGCCTGGGTTCTCCAGAGAAGCAAAGCCAGTAAAGCATACAAATAAATATATATATATATATA
>NW_004444027.1:7727012-7806580 GCF_000243295.1 Trichechus manatus latirostris
GTTGTAGAGAGTGGAACATCCCAAATTCATGGGTGAGGCTGGAGGCTTCTCCTGATTCATGTAGCCGTAGGGGCTGGCAAACCCAACATTGACAAGTCAGACAGCAGGGCTCTGGCTCACAGGCTGCAAAAATTGACAAATTCCAAGATCAACTTTCCACATAACCTCCTGTCAGCCCAATATTGACCTTTCTGCAAATCCTCAATATGAGATTATCTGAAGAAGATTACTTAACAGATAGAAAAAAAAAAAAAAAACCTGTTGCTGTCAAGTCAATTCCGACTAATAGCAACCCTATAGGACAGAGTAGAACTGCCCCATAGAGTTTCCAAGAAGCGCCTAGTGGATTCGGACTGCTGACCTTTTAGTTAGCAGCTGTAGCACTTAACCACTATGCCACCAGGGTTTCCAGAAAGAAAACAGCTGATACTAAATCTACAGTGGTGTATCATGACTGAAAAATCCCAGTTTTCCCAAGTTTTCTTGGCCTTAGTATCTCCTCATTCACTCGCAGTCAGTGTCATGAAAGGAGGAGCATGGCATGAGGATTGAAAATAGGAGCCTCCCTGCCCCTTTGGCCTGCCAGGCCTGCTCTCTGCACCCAGCAGGGCTGAAACTCGTCATTTCCTGAGCATCCTGGTTTCCCAGCAGTAAGGTCCCTCTCTTTCTTTCTCATGCTGCTTCCACTTTCTCACTCTCCCTCTCTGGTGTGCCATGTTGTCTCTTTTCTATTCACCCACCCTGGCACAACTTTTTGAAGAGTCTGAAGAAACACACAGCTTGACCAGCACTCCCCCTAGTGGCAGTCCATTTGGTTTTGGTTTATAATTCTTGGGCCATATAAATAACACTGTAATATTTAAAAAATTATTTTGTTAGGATAAATCTTAGGGGATTTAAATTTTTAAATATGGGATTGCTAGGTCTAAGGGTAGTCCTTAGGGCATCTTTTATGCCATTGTCTCTTCTGTTACTGGCAGTCTGGATTTATGCCCTGTCAGTAGCTCCACAATGCTTAGGGGATAAAATCCAAATTTCATGACATGGCAAACTAGATTCTTCAATATTTGGCCTATGGATTACAAACTCAGCTCAGATGCCTAGAAGGGGTAGACTGTTAACATAAATATTGAATTGGGCCAGAAGATAAGAGAGAGTGAGGCCTATAATAAACTGCCAAGTATACCTAACCTAAAAGCCATCGTATTCAGTAAAAATAAAAGTTCCGGTGAAAGATAAATGGCTAACAGTGCTGGCGTCAACCTTCATTTTGGTTTATCTCTTCAGCTTCATCCACGGTACATCCCCCCACTGCACATTCTAGTCATCCCTGAATGGGCAGTGTTCACTCTTGCCTTTTTGTTGTGTTTTATTTTATTTTCGTCTTTTCATATACTGTTTTCTTCTGCTTAGAATGTCTTTTTCCCTTTTATCTATCTGTCTGACTCCTAGTCATGGTTTAAGACTCTGCTAGAAGGGTTACCTCCTGCTGGAAGTGTTTCTAGTACCACCTCTGCTGGGTTAGGAGGAGGCCCAGCCTTTGGTTGGGCAACTAGAGGACACCCCAGGCACTGTGCTTGGTGGGTTGGGCCTCTGGTGTTGGGATGCAGGGATGCTGAACCTTACTTCCCTTTTTTATTTTTTTGAGCATCATTACAATTCAATTTTGAAACTTCCTTCTTTAAGAGTATCCCAAGGCACCTATGAAAGATGCTTATGGTGGAGCAGAATCCCCTGAACATTTTAGGAGAAATGCTGGGAAGAAGGAAGCTATGATACTTAGATTCTGGGAGCTTGGTCTGCCTTGCTGGTCCCTTCCCGTGTGAGTTTCCACCACCCTTCACATTGGAGGCAAGACTATCAGCTTTTCTGAAGGCCATGCTGGTGAGTGGAACACATATGTTCCAAACCCCTGTGGTTGGAGGGTGCTCTAGGTTCAGCATTCTTTCTGGACTTGCTAGATTGAACCACAGAAATGTACCTGCCTCATAACGTTAGGAGTAATAGATTATGTCCTATCCACAATGTCTAAACAGAGAGACAGGAGGGACCTCCAGGAAGCTTATGAGGCCCTGCTTTCTTAGAGCTATGGGAACCGTGGCAGGGACCCCTGAAGTCAGGGCCATCCCTAAGGGGTCAGTCTTCCTGCTCCACATCAGGCACTTTTCACTTTTGGGATCCCAGGGGTTTAGAGGCATGTCATAGCAGACTTGCAGGGAACAAATTGCACATAGGTAACTGAAGTAGAATATGATTGGAGACTAGAAATGCTAAGCCATTTTATCCTGTGTGGTGTGGGATTTTCCTGCCCACTTCACAGGTGCAGAAATGGAGGCTCAGTGGGGTTCAGTGGCTTGCTTGAAGTTGTACTACCATCAGAGATTATTGGACTTCAGCAAGGCTATTGTGTACTATCTGGCTGTGGATGAATTACAGGTTGTGATTTTAGCTTCAGCAGATGAAGCTGCCTCCTTTCTCTCTTCTAGCTGCTTCTCCAAGTCATTGAGCAATGCCAGTAACTTAGGATCCTTTGGACTTGGAGATGGCTCTACCCATATATATCCTCCAACCACCATGGTTCTCTTGGGTCTTTAGGATGAGGATCCAAGTCCATGATCTCCCTAGTCTCTATCCCCCTGACCCATACTGGTTTTGAGGAGTCGCCTCTGACCAGTGTCTCCCTTGCACTATTTTTAGTGGGAAGATTCACTGGTAGCAGCTAGTGTAGAGGCTCGTCTTGACCTGAGAAGGAGGCACACCTTGAGTACCCTACTTGCAAAATGACCAGAGGCAGTCATTCTACACCTGCCTCTCATTTGGAGGCCTGGTCTCAAGTTATAAAAATGATTCCCGGAGAGGGCTTTGCCAAAGCATCTCATGAAAATCTGTTCAACAGGCCTTTTTGGTCCACCAGCTACAGCTTCATTTGGCAAACATATTAGCTGTATTTGCAGATTTGGCAGATGGCAAAGGTCTTGAATGGGCTAAAGGTCATTCAAGGGCCAGAATGGTGTTTCTGGACCCTTCTTACCAAGTGGATGCACTGGACTTCATATGGAAGGACAGGACTTCATATGGAAGAGATACAGCTCTGCTGCTAATTACCTGCTGGTGCAGACTACAATCCCAACATCTCTGCCCCCTGATGATTTACCCTTCCTGACTCCCTTCCACCATCCCCAGCCAACTCCCTTCTAGGTATTCCGGTTCCTAAACTTGTTTTTCTCTTTTAGCAACTTCTATCTTCTCCTGGGGTGCTGGATGTGAGAATAGAATTCCTGGGCCTTCACTTTTTAAAAGGGTGAGAGTTAGGGAGCCTCCCTAGAGCTATGGGAGGAACTTCGAGAGATGACCTAGTTCACTCACCTGGACTTTTAATTGAAACATTTGAGACCTGGTGATTTGCTCAGGTTCATAGAACCAGTTGATGGTAGAATCAGGACTGTCCAATGAAGGGTGCTAGCCAAATTCTGCTGCCTTCTGGAAAGCAAGAAGGACAAAGGGGAAGAGGGTGGGTATGCAGGCTTTAGTAGGATCACTTGTGTAAGACATTTATCAAGAGGCACTCAGAGTGGAAAATGAAGTGAATGAGACCCTGTAATGAGAAAAGGTTCCCGTTCATCTCCCATGGGTTCAGTTATAAAGTGTCTGTGTGTCTATGTGTATGAGGGAGAGAGAATTTTGTGGCCTGTGCTAACTCAAGTTTCTGGGCTCTACTGAAGTAATTTCAGTTTGATTCTTGTGGCTTAAAAGGTCCCTGAAACACTTCAGTGAAATTGTAGCTCCTTTAATTTAGCTACCTGTCAGTTATTTTTTTTCCAGGTGTTTTAGGGTTGACAATGAGTTTGACATTTGTAAAAATGTTTTGGAAACCATATTAGACACCTTGAAGCAAAGAGAAATTTTAAGTACATTATTCCAGGAAGCACAACTGGAATTATTTTTCTGGCCACTCTAAGTTGTAGCTCTCTTCTTTCAACAATCTACTCAGACCAAGCCCAGTGATGGTTTGTAAAATTATAGGATACTGCTGAGCATGGCTGCCTTTGTGAATTTCTGTCCTGCTCATTGTCACCCTCATTTCTGTGACTTCTGATTCATTTGAGCACAGATAAGGACAAAACATTTCTATTTTGTTTGTCAGAGTACCCTAGGATGTTAGAGATGGAAAGAACTTTAGGGATCTTCTTCATATGCTCACCCTACTCCTTTCCCAGGGGCTCCAAGTGTGAGGATGTGACCACATTCACATTTCTGATGTCACAGAGCTGAGACTCACACCCAAATCAATGTTTCTGCACCACTCTTGCTCCATAAAATCATACATTAAAATGTTAACTG
The DNA here is from genome assembly GCF_000243295.1 of Trichechus manatus latirostris. Lineage (NCBI taxonomy): Eukaryota > Metazoa > Chordata > Mammalia > Sirenia > Trichechidae > Trichechus > Trichechus manatus. The sequence continues at coordinate 7,731,354 of NW_004444027.1, forward strand.
TGACATTTACCTGCCAGTTTTAAGACAGCTATGAACGCAGAACTTGTACCTTAGACTAGAAATACCTGACATATAGGGCTGTAGCACCCCGGAGAACTATGTGACAATTTCTTTTAAGGGGAGAAGTAGTAGTAGCAGCCTGCCTTGAAATAGATAGAAGTCTCTCACCCCACCTGCCTCCTCTGACTCCTTCAATTCAAAAACACTACCAGGCATCTGCCAGTTCTGGGAACCCAGAAAATGAAAATCTAGAGTTCCTGCCCTCAGGGGCTTGTGCAGCTAAACAATGAAGCACAATGAGACAAATGCCCCAGTGGCACGATATAATTGTGTTGAGGGAGCCTCAGTGTGAAGCCTCTGAAGATAGCCCTGGCAGAATTCCTTTCTTTCTCCAGGTGGTGAAAGGGAGAAAGAATGGTCCAGGTAAGAGATTCTCAGTGTTAGCTGCACATTGAGTCACCTGTGGAATTTTAGAAACTCCTTCCGCCTGCTCCCCCACCGCATTCTGATTTTTAACTCCTCTGATGTGGAACCCCTGAGAGGTGCAAACGATTAATGTCCTCAGCAGCTAACAGAAAAGATTGGCAGTTCAAGTCCATTCAGAGGCACCTCTGAAGAAAGGCCTGGTGATCATTACTTCTGAAAAATCAGCCATTGAAAACCCTGTGTGGAGCACAGTTCTACTCTGACACACATGGGGTCGCCGTGAGTGGGAATTGACTAGACAACAACTGATTTATTTATGGAGGTGGGACCCAGACATCATGAATAGTTTTTTGTTTGTATGTTTGTTTTTTAGAAACTCCAGCTGTTTCTAGTACACAACAGGGTTGAGAACTGATGGACTAATGGAAGGACCCACAATCTATTAGGGGAATGTTGGATAGCATGCAGCACTGGAGCATACTCAGGGTATGAGGCAGAGGAGAATGGTGAGAGGATGTGACATGGTGGGTTTGGCACTTTGAGTGGTGGGGGACAGGGATACGGGAGTGAGAGAATCAGGTCTGCAATTTAAAAAGATTACTCTAATGTCAGAAAATTGTGGAGTATGTGGTATATGAGGTACTTTTTGGGCAGTCCAGGTGGAGATTTCCAGGAGGCTGAGCTGGGGGTGGGGGTAGAGGAGTTATAAATATAGGCATCCTTAGCATTTAAATGGTTTCTACAGCCATGGCAGTGAATTATGAATTTTATCACTTACTCAGGGAGAGGTGTCCTATAAAAATAGTGTCAAGGAAGGAAGATCAACAATTGTGGAGAGAGCAAACAAAGAGGAACTTGCAGAGGTGACTTAGAGCAAATACAGACACAGGAGGGTAGTAATGTGTTACAGAAACCAAGAGGAAGGAGTGGCTTTCTGGAGACAGTGCCCCTTCCTATCATAACTCATTCATTAATGACCCCTTCTGTGGGTGCTTCAGGGTGGGTAGGATGGATAAACAATATCGTGTCAATTCCTCTTAAAACTTCAGGACATAAGGGCCATTCAAGTATATGTGACCATATTATCGTCTACTTATTAAAAACAATTATACACGAATATATTGAGTTTCATTTAAATCTCATGTAGGCCTGTGAGATAAGTACTTATAATGTAATGGACTTCGGTTAACAAACGGAGAAACTGGGGCTCAGGTGAAATAACTTCCCCAAGTTTCATAGCTTAGTGGAAGAGATAACATTGGAATCCAGGCCTGTATGATTCCAGACTTTTCTACTGTCTCATGTTTCATTCCAATTACTGTTCTCTGAGCAGACTTCAGGAACATGTTTAAGGCAGCTATGGAATGGGGGGTGAAATAGATAGACCTGAAACAGAAGAAAAGGTTTATGCACAATGATGTTCATTAAAGCATTATTGGCAAAACTGTCCAACAATAGAGAAATGGGTATTTTCTTAGATAGATTCTCAGAAGTGGCATCTTTGGGTCACAGGCTATGAACATTCAATTCTGTATTCTTAAAGGCTATAGTCTTCCATGGTTTTCAAACTTTCCAATCCAGTGTGGATTGGAAGCATCTGGAGGGCTTGTGAAACTACAATTGCTGCCACTCCCCTAGATTTTTTTATTTGATATGACTGAGGTAGTGCCCCAAATTTGCAGGTCTGACAAGTTACCAGGTGATGTTGATGATACTGGGATCACACTTTGAGAACCACGGGTCTAATTTAACATGCAATGGTGGTAGATTCTATTTCCAAAAAAATGGGAGAAATGCATTTGGTTTTAGGTCTCTAAACTGTGTTAGATCTCATTCTCCAGAGAATGATATGCTAATCCTTTGAGGAATCTTTTTAGAGTTTCTTCTTCTTCTTCTCTCTCTCTTTTTTTTTTAAACAAAATATTTCAGAGGCTGCATAAGAGTGGTAACATAAGGCATAGGAGCAGCTGAACAGCAGCCACTTCTGACCAGTTCCTCTCAAACTGTAATGTGCCTGCAAATTACCTGAGGATCTTGTTAAACTATAGATTCTAATTTAGTGGGTCTGGGGTGGAGCCTGAGAGTCTGCATTTCTAACAAGCTCCCAGGTGATGCAAATCCTGCTGGTCTGCACAGTTGGACCACACTTTGATTAGCGAGGCTTCTAGAGGGTCCTTGATTGCACCAGTACATGAAAAAAGACCAGACTTAACTGGTCTGACAGAGACTGGAAGAACCCCTGAGACTATGGCCCCTGGACACTCTGCTAACCTAGAACTGAAACCACTCCCAAAGCCCATTTTTCAGACAAAGATTAGACAGGCCTATAAAACACGTGAGGAACATGCTTCTTAATTCAATCAAATATCCAAGACCAAATGGGCAAATCCTGCCCAAAAGCAAGACAAGAAGGCAGGAAGGGACAGGAACTGGACAAATGGACACAGGGAACCCAGGGTGCTGTCACATTGTGGGGATTGCAACCAACGTCACAAGACAATATATGTATAAAATTTTGAATGAGAAATTTTAAAAAAAGCACAAAATATCATGTTCTGAATTTTTAAACTGAAACTGAAATTTCAAATGTGGCTCATGTTCTGGTGCTTCAAAAAGCAAAATAGAGGGAAGTAATTTTTTAACTTACTTATCTATATTCTGATTCCATAAGAACAATTTTATAAATATATTAACTTAATTTTGCATCAACCTTTACATTTTCCTGTTAAACCCAAGATCAGAAAACAAGGTAAGGAGAAGGTAAATTACAACTTCCCCTCCTGATTTTGTAGAGGAAAGTTCACCTCTGTTAAGGGAAGGAGACTGTGAGTGTCAGTTTTTCTATGTGATGATGAGAGTAGACCTCAGACCTGTGAGATCAGGTGAGGAGAATAAAGACACACCATCAAGGCTGGCCAGAGTTGAGTGGAGAGACATCTATCTGTCTTCTCTCTTGAAGCTTTTTTAAATATCGAAAAATGCTTGTGCCTTCTGAATCAGGCTGAATCATGAATGTTGGAATGTTAGAAGAGATTGACTCTCTCTGTTAACAGCCCAGGAAGCAGTCATCGAGAGAGAGAAGGTGGCTTCCATAAGACCACACAGTTGTTCAATACCTAAGCCAGGCTCTGATCTCAGAGCCCTGCCTCCCAGTCCAGTGTTCCCTTCTGTGCTGATCCCTACCTCCAACCTTCGCTTTGTCCTGAGCTCCACTTTCTAACCTCATCTTCTCCTTCCCCTTCCATCTGGATCTGGCCGTGGTGCTTTTTTTGTTATCAGTAAAAGTACTCAGTAGCCAAGTGTACTCTGTAATGAAAAATTAATCTGGTGGCTGAGTCTGTCACCATCCTTTAATCAGCAGTGTGGCCTGTAGTCATCACTTTACCTCTCTGCCTTCAGTGATGTTTTCATCTGTGATATTAGGAGGGCTGAATTAGTTAACTTTAAATGAACATTCTCCTTCTAAAAAAAATGCCCGGCAATTCTAGAGCCCTTAGGTATACAGTGAGAACTGACCACTCTTGGCTGCCCACAGACCCTCCTTGGGTTCTGGGGGCATTTGGGGAAGTACATAAAGCAGAGCCACCACATCTGAATTCTAGTCCACCCCCTTTTCCATTCTGTGTGTGAAGAGGAAACAAAGCACCTTCTTACACTTTTAGAATGGGTAAACATCAGCTGGATGTTTATTTACTTGGGGTTGTTGGGCACATTTTTACTGCATTATTTTTCCATTAAACTTTCCAGAATGGGATTTTCATACTTGAATTCAAAGTTGTTACATCAAATCCTGCTAGGTAGCTGAGAGATTTCTTGGCTTTTAGTGAAAATGGGCCTTGTGTTCTAGGCAAAAGGATGCCATCTTGAAGGGAGTTGCTGCAGTAATTCCATGCCTGACACACAGCCACTGGGTGACATGATGAGCCCCTGGTTACTATGTGAACAGTGTTGTGGCCAGCACCTAGATATTATAGATGTCCAACTACTTTCCAGTCATACAAACATAGAATATGTAGTTATATGGATAGCCTGCAAATATTCGATGTATTTGATCACAGGAGAAGAATTGTAAATATTTAGGACTGGCTAGCATGCAGACATCCTATGACCCACATACAGGCAACTTACATTTATAGCTACGTAGTCAGCAGGTAGGTATTGTATATGAACAGTTACACAGCTGACAAGTAAGCACACAAGTATTTAATCAAGACAGTTTTGTGATTAGCCCATGGTCATCATGTGTGCATATCTGCATGGTCAGTGTGCAGGCTTAGTGCATTTACATATACATAGCCTGGCATGAATATACCACATGTATGGTTATGTGATCTACATGCAGCATAATGTAAGCATGGCCCCTTAACCAGCCACAGGCCTTGTGTAGCTTTTTGGGATCTGCAGTGAAGTAAACACAGACAGGAGAGACCCTAAGATAACAGGTCCAATATTAGTATTGTGTTTCCAGGGAGTTGATAGGAAGTATTAGCTAAATGGCATCTGCATTTCATATGTTTAAAATAACATTTAGATATTTTATCAGTCTTTTCATCTTCCCTGTAATTTGTAATGGTGAATTTTTCTCATTGATCTTCCCTCCCACCCCAGAAAAGCCACTTAATGTTTTTATTGTAGCGAAACCAAAATTGACCCTTATGCATCTGTATTTTTAGAAGCCATAACCATGTGGTTCCCCAAAGATAATAGTTTGTATTTTCAAAGAAGCTGCCCCAATGTACCAGACCCCTTACCAACACAGGGACATTAAAATATAAACAGAACTCTTCACCACATCCCTCCATTACACAGTCTGAAAAGGGGGATTAATGTTATATTAATAAAAATTTACTTATCACAATAGTATTTATAAAATGATTACATAAGTTCTTTTTTTTTTACTTGCATGACAGATTTTTAATTCTTAAAGCCTTTTCATATATATCATCTCATTTATTTCTCTCAGCAGCCCTATCAGATTGGCAGAATTCTCATACCCATTTTACAGATGGGGAAGCCAAGGCTCAAAAAGGCTGTGGAACTTAATTGAAGTCACACAGCTGGTAAGAGAGCCATGTTGTACATCCAGTCATTTTCCATGCCTTCTACTGTGCTCAGTAATCACTGAAGACTTCTTCCTTTCTAAACTTTGCTCTAATTTCATCAATTACTTTATAAATACTTTGATTAGTGAGACACTGAGAGGTACAAATGTGAGTTGGCTTGTCTAATTTCTATCTAATATTGTAATGGTTATTTGTCTGAATCAGATCCAGATTTCCTTCAATATTATCCATCCTTATAGACTGTAAATCAATGATCTGCAATTACATATTCAATTAATCCATACATGTACTGAGTATATACTGTGTTTAAGACAGTCTTAGGCACTAGGATGTGTGGGAGGGTGGTGGAACCAATAAAGATGATTTCAGCTCAGTCTCTACCTTCAACTGACTTATAGTCAAGTGGAAGAAACCAGCACACATACAGCCACCTATTACAATGTGGTTAAGTGCCATAACAAAGATGAGCTCAAAACGCTCTAGAGACATAGCTAAGGGAGCACTGAATTCTCATTCTGGGCATGAGGGAAGGCTTTCCAGAGGACATTCCTATTGAAGAGTATGCCTCAAAAGATGAGTAGGACTTTTTACAAACAGTGAAAGTGGTGTATGTGTGTGTGTGTGTGTATACATCTGTACATGCATACACGTTTGCAAAGGGCTGCAGTAGGTAAGGGGAGAAGGGGTGCATTCCTAGGAGAAGGAATGACCTTAACAAGTTGTGAGTCTGGGAAACCATGTGTTCATTGGTGCAGAAGCATAGGCTGTATGTAGAAGGGGAGTGGGGAGTGGAGGGATTGAGACCACTATTGAGATTGGAGGAAATATTTTGAATAGGGGAATGACATGGCCAGGGAATTATTTTAGAAAAATTCCTCTAACTGAGGCAAGGTAAATGGAGTGGAGGAGGCTGAAAATGGAGGGTGAAGCCAGTTTGGAGGCTACTGCAGAAGCCCAAGCAGAGTCATAAAAGAGTCATCTCTGCTTGGAGTGAAAAGGGTAATTGTCATTGCTCCTCCATTTGTAATGACGTGTTGAGAATGTCTGCAGGCTCACTGACCTTGGGTCCACCCTGGCTACAGGAATTACCTTTGAGCACAAAACCATTGGAAACCTTCCTTGGATCCAGTAAAAACACATTTGCCCACTTCTGAGAGTGCTTTTCGGCTTCTTTTTGCCCTGTGCTAAAGTCCTTGAGGCTACAGATGTCCCATCTTGCTATGGGTTTCAGAGGCAAATGTCTTTAGTAAAATTATGAAGTTGTGCTCCTAAGCATACAGCTTCCTTCCCTACAAAAGCTGAAATCAAAAATGACATTTCACAAAGATTCCTGTTTCTGTCAATCTTTGCAAGGCCCTCAAAATGAGTTCAAGCTCAAGTGGGTGATGTCTTCTCCATATTTTGTATTGTACAATTTCTGTTGGAATCATCCATCTATAATGCTATTCCCCTCCTCCCCTTTTCCTACAAGGGTCCTTAGCAGCAACCTTTACTCTCTCAGGTTAGCGTCTCCCACCTGCGAGGACTGATCCCATATCTTAGTTATCTAGTGGAGGGCTTTAATAAATTTATTTTCTCACAGTTTAGGAGGCTGCAAATCCAAATTCAGGGTACCAGCTCTAGGGGAAGGCTTTCTCTTTCTCTGTTGGCTCTGAAGGAAGGTCCTTGTCTCTTTTGAGCTTCTGCTCCTGGGCAACCTTCATGTGACTTATCGTCTCTCTTCCCCCATCTTTGCTTCCTTAACTTGCATTTAATCTCTTTGATATCTCAAAAGAGACTGACTCAAGATACACCCTATACTAACCCTGTTTCATTAACATAACAAAGACAACTCATTCCCAAACGGGGTTATAACCACAGTTTAGGATTTACAACACATATTTTTAGGGAACACTATTCAATCCATAACATCCCCCTTTATGATATTGTTTTTTCTGCTCACTTTCATGGACCCATAGCCAGTTAAACTACAGGGACAAGTTTGAGCTGTTGTTGTTATGGATGGTCTCTGCCCTTGGTACAAGTACCAGGCCTCAGTGAGAAACCATTCATGCACTTATCCAATGCTGATGTTCTTCAGAGGCTTCCATTTCTTCACCTTCTGTGTCCTCTCCCCTCCCCACCTCTTTTTTTTATTTACATGGCAAGTGGCAAGGGCTATAAAAGAAGATGCAGCATTTCAACAAAAAAGGATGTTACATTTTAATAACTTCTCATTTTCCTGTATTTGAAGCTTCAATGAGATAAAAGGCAGTATCATTGCAGGAAAATACTGTTTGGGGGAAACCCACAGAAACATTAGAGCTAAAATGGGAATGTTTTTTGACTATTATGCACTAAGAACTCGCACTGTGATCCCCTGCAAGCATGTCATGACCATTAAACCTCTTTGGAATGATTACAGATCTTTTCAGGTTCCTTGGAGAGTAAGCACTTTAGGTATGGGTTGAAGATAATTTCTGAATTAGAACTTTCTAGAAGGATTACATATTTTTGACTGTTGAATGACCTTGTCTCTCTACCCAAAGGAATTGCCTTTAGAAATGTTTCTATGACCTTCTCTTCTATTTTTTTTTTTTCTTTCATAAGACTAGTATCTCCATTTAGAACCTCAAGGTTGTTAAATGAATGAAATTGCCCAAGCCAATCGAAGTTGAGGATTTGGAACATAGCCCCTAAACTAAGGTGCCGGCCCCCTATGCAGTCAGCATACTCATTTTAGCAGGACCACTATGGCTTGAGGAATTATTGTATGATATTTTTCTTTACAGTGCCACTTCCATTCCACCGTCAGTGGCAGCAGTGATTACGGACTTGGTTACTTTTGGCAGTCTCTCCATCAAAGTAGCTCAACTTAGATGAGACCTCTTTGGTAAAGCTTTCCCTGCATCTCCTAGCCAAAATTATCCAATTTGATGTCTGTATTCCAAGGTTCTCTTCTGTATTCCAAGGCATGCCCTCTTCAGTGCTGATATCATTTGTTAGTATCCAAACAGTAAGCATTTAGAGCATCCACTGTCTGCCAGGTGCTGTGCTTTTACACTGCGGAAACGTGTATACGGTTTGTTCTCCATCCTCAGACAGCTTGGGGACTATATCATGTCCATCCTTGTAGGGCTCTGTGACCTGCATGTGTGCAGTCTGCCTTTGTCTCCTGGCTTGACCTTCTCCTGGAATGTATATTTTCCCTGGTCCTCTTTTATTTTTGTAAGCCATCTCAAATGCTTGTGGAATAAGTGAAGGTACAAACAAACAAACAAACAAAGGCATCATGTTTGGTAAACTACAAGGTCAGTGAAAATGAGGAAAACACTCCATTAGATTGTTTGACATGACGGTTACAGCAACGGGTTCAAATACACCAAAGATGGTGCAGGACCAGGCAATGTTTCCTTCTGTTATACATAAGGTCACCATGAGTTGGAGCCAACTCAACAGCAACTAACAACAACAACAACAAACAAATGTAAAAATGTTTAGAAGAATTACTTACCTTTCAATCCTACTCCTCCAAGGCTCTGGCATTGACTCTGGTACTTTGTAGGAAGTCAATAAATGTTGGTTGGATTGAGCTCCTTTGAAATAAAAGCAGCCAAAGGATAAACCTGTTGACCTGGAGACAGTCAGTGGGGCTTGGGTCTGGGGGCATTGGTGGAGGTAGAGGTCAGTACCACCCAGCTGAGGTGAAGCATGTAGGTGTGAGCACTGTGAAGCTTGTATTCATTTCTGGGAGAGTTTGCTGTGGCCTGGCTTCAGAATGCTTATCAGAGGTCACTGGAGGGCAGGGACCACAGCTTTCACATTTCTTTATGCATGATGGTAGCTAATGTGGTACTTAGCACATAACAGATGTTCTCTGAGATTGAATTGGAAGATTCTCTGCAAGTGAAAATAATTTCTTCTCCTATCTAGTTCATATTCTCTTGCTTTAGATAGAGTTCTATTTAAAAATATTCCACAATGAACATGAAGATGTTTTGGAGTATTGGATATCTGGGTTGAATATAAATGCAACAGCTTTCTTTGAAGAACATTCCATTTTCTCATGGTGGCATGGTGGTTAATAGCTACTGCTGCTAACCAAAAGGTCGGCAGTTCAGATCCATCAGGTGTTCCTTGGAAGCCCTGTGGGGCAGTTCTACTCTGTCCTATAGTGTTGCTATGAGTCGGAATTGACTCGATGGCAATGGGTTTGGTTTTTTAGTTTTAGGACTTTTTATTCCTGTTGTAGTAAATTACTAAAAAAAGAAGTAAAGGAGTGAGCCCATTATAACATTTTAGTGAGTAGTAGAAGTGGGTGGAGTCTCTTCTTCTCTGTTGTGTTATCATGGAAAACCTTGAACTTAAGCTATAACATCATTATTATAAAAGGTGCAGTGCATTCAATATAAAATAAAGAAGATTGACAGTTATTCTATGGATTTAATCAGAGCAAATAAACAAGTTTTTTATTTAGTGTAAAAATCCACTTTAGAGTCTATCAAAAGTTTGACTTCTACTATCCAGTTGATAATCCACAATGATAACTTAATTCAGAGTCCTAACTAGTCTCTAATGGCCTTTCCAACTCTAAGAAGCTAAGTTCTTTTTGATAAAACCCAGTGGTCCCTCTTATAGATTTCCAGCAAATGATCAATCAGCCCCTATTTAAACAGTCTGGGCAACCCATTCCATTATCAGAGACCTCTAATTTGGAGAAAGTAGAGACCTCTAATTTGGAGAAAGTTTTTCTTGATAATGAAATGGCCAAATTCTGCCTTTGTGTAATTCTACTCACTGGTCCTAGATTCAGCTTTAGAGCAAAGGCAGAGCAAGTCTTCTCTGCTTTTCCAAAAGAGGGTTTTCTTTGAGGCCAGCAATGAAGTTCCTCTGTAGCCTTCTTTTTGGTGATCTGAGCACCCCTTCCTCCTCCCAGGGTCCCTCATAATGTCCTTGACCATTCGAGTTGCCTTCACTCTGAGAGTTTCAGGCTTGTCAATGTCATTTTAAAAGTAGGATGCCCAGACTTGAACAGGGGCCTTCTCCCCATATAGTGTCAGATGCCACTGCACTCTGTGCTGAGTAGATGCTGCCTAGTGCCAGCAATTCCTCCACCAGCTGCTCAGCCAAAAATAAGTCCTCAGCTGCTGAGAACTGATCTTTCTGCTCCCCTTCTTCTCGAACACTGAGAGTCCAGTGGTCTGCCAGCTGGAATTGGGAGATTGGGGATTTTTTCAATTCAGTTGAAAGGAAAAGCAGTATGAGGTTTTTTTGTTTCTTTTCTAACCTTATTATGTAAAAGGAGTTACCTTGTTCTTAAGGGCAAAAAATATCACCATTGCTTCTGGATTTGCTTTTAAAATAGCATTAGAAATGGTAAGGCTGAATTGAGCCTTTCCTAGCTCCCTGGCAAAAGCCCCTGTCAAGGGAGTTGGATGCAGCTTCCACTTGAGTGGAGGGATGCCTCTAGGAAAAAGCCCAAGGACTGAGTTTGGCTCAGCAAATCTGCCGTTTTGGATTGATAAACTGCCTATTTGCACAGAGGACATGAGCAGCTACCTAAAGTGTGGAATTTTCCAAGGGTTACAAAACTTTAAACTAGGAGATTGAAGTCATTCCTTTATTTGGCAAATATTTATTAGCACCTGCTGTGTGTCAAAGGAACCCTGGTGGTGCGGTGGTTCTGCTGCTAACTGAAAGGTTGGCAGTTTGAACCCACCAGCTGCTCCACAGGAGAAAGATGTGGCAGTCCACTTCTGTAAAGATTTATAGCCTTGAAAATTCTATGGGGCAGCTGTACTCTGTCCTACAGAGTCACTATGGTCAGAATCGACTCAATGGCAATGGTTTTGGTTTGGCTGTGTGTCAGGGATTGCAAAGATGAATAGAGGACAATCCTTGTCCTCAAAGAGCTCACTGTCTAGGGGAAGAAATGGACAAGAGAACAAAAAAGTATGTTATGCTGTGAAGAGTATTCTATAAACGTCCCTTATTGTGTTGGAGCATAGGGACCATGCAATAAATGGTAGTGAAGATGGTTATGATGGTGGTAGAGGTAGTATTAATTATTACTGTTGTTATTAATAAACTGCAAAGGATTCACAATACATGTGATGGAACACCCAGTTCTGCTTCAGATGGTTTTGGGAACAATCCAGGACTTTTTACAAAGGAGGTGATATGGGTGGCATAAACAGTTAGGTGCTCAAATACTAGCTGAAATGTTGGAGGTTTGAACCCACCCGGAGGTGCCTTAGAAGAAAGGCCAGGTGATCTGCTTCCGAAAGGTCACAGCGTTGAAAAGTTTATGGAACACAATTCTACTCTACAACAAACACATGGGGTCACCATGAGTCAGGATCAACTCAACAGCAACTGGCTTTTGAGATTTTTTGGAAGAATTAGGTGGAAAATGGAATTAAGGACTTTCCTGAAAAGGGAAAGGAATGTACAAAGGCATAAGAATTAAAAAATATATATGAATTATTTAGGGACCAGAAGAAGTTTCATCGTATCTAAAACATAGAGTAGGCTTGTGTGTGTGTGGTGGGGCTGGGATGATAGATTGTATTACTAGAAGTGGGGAATTAGAGGAGTTTTCAGCAGCAGAAGTATGATCAGATTTGCATGTTACATGATCACACTGGTGGTGGCTGAGCTAGAATGGGGTGGGGCAGAAAGACCAAGGGTGAGAAATCACGAGAAAGAGCCTGGATTGAGGCAATGGTGGAGAGGATGGAGGGGAGGAGACAGATTTAAGAAATAATTCAGAGGTTAGATCAGGAGGACTTCATGACCTATAACTTATTCAGTCTGTGTATGTGAGAGAGAGAGAGAGAGAGAGAGAGAAGGAGGAAGAGAGAGATGAGTGAATGAAATGAAATAAGAGGGCTGGAGCTGAGAATAACATCAGTTTTCCTCTTGTGTGACTGGTGTTGGAACTGAGATAGGGAAAGAAGGAGTAGGAACAGGCGTGTGAGACAGATAAAGAATTATGTTTCATATATGCTGACTTTGACGATGCACCTAGTTTGGGGATCTGCTGCCTGGAGGCAGTAATGATCTGGTTGTGGGATATGGGGAACAGGTGGGCTATTAGTCTTTCAGGGAAGTCACATTTTTGGGTGGTGGCAGAAAGAGAAGGATTAAGGGGCAGCATTGAAAAGGAAGGCTGGGCAGGCCTTGAACTTGGAAGGCTCTTTGCTTAGACGTCGATATTTCTTCCATCAGGAGTGCATTTTGAGCTTTGACCTGGCTAAGGGTTGCTGTCCACTCCCTTTGTGATTCCCATGAACATTTTTCAGATTCAGAGTCCTTGGGCAGGGTAAGGCCTTGATACCCCAGGCTATGCTGTGGGTTCATCCCCTTCCAGAGCTTGGCTGAGGAGTTGCCGCCAAACTAGAATTGAAGGGTGTATGTCAATGCAACAAGCCGCATGCACCTGCTGGAAGTTAGAGATGATGTACCTCCTGTTCCAAGTTGCTTCAAGGTCGGTGGAAGAGCCCCTTGAGTACCAGTATGACTTGGCCCTAAGGCAGTGCTGGAGTAATGGAGCCCACAAAAGGCTTTGTGAGCCTGGGGAGGGGGAGCTCCTGATTAGAGTTCTAGAAATGCTCCCTGGGGAAAGTGAGCTTAAGCTGGGTTTTGACGTTCAAAAGCAAAGACTTAGGTGGCTATGTAGGGAAAAGTATTCCAGAAGAGCAAACAACCTAGTCTGTGTGTGTGTTTGTAGCCCACAGAAGGCCTAGCATGTGTGTATCTTGCACGTCGTGGGCATTCATTAAGGCCTCCAAAGTTGGGGAAATTGTTGGGGAACACAAGTGGGAAGAACCAGCAGCATAGCATTGTGGTCCCAAGCTCAGAAGCTGAGGCAGACAGGCTGGACTGGAGTCCCAGCTTTATACTTACTAGGCATGTGTCCCTAGTGAGTAATTTAATCTCTTTAAACCTCGGTTCTCTAATCTGTTAAATAGGGATAAAAACTGCACGTACCACTTAGTATTGTTATGAAGTTTAAAGGAAGTAAAGTAGTAAAATATCTGCAACAAATAAGCATTTAACAAATGATACTTTTTTTTAAATGGTAGACAGGAGAGTATATAACTAATTTTAGAAAGATTTTCATTAACATTATTATAATATTTAAAGTTTTTATTTTATCTAAATGGAGTAAACATTTCAGTTATGTGAAAGAAATGCTTCAGAGGACCCACTCCCAAGCTGTCTGACCCTCTGTTTGCTGCTTATTTTAATGCATCGCCACAGTCCCTGGTTCACACAGATGGGGCACCTTGTTCCCCAATAGTTCCGGGAAATGAAGTGGTACTGCTGTCCATCCATACCGTGAGGCAGGGGTTTTCAGCCTGGGATTCTTTGGGTTCACACCTCCATAGAAGAATTCCCCTAGAATTTTCTTTCCCAATGGGGAATCCAGAAAGTCCATTGTCAGGGTTTGAATTATGTCCCCCCAAAAATGTGTGTGTATCAATTAGGCTGGGCCATGATTCCCAGAATTGTGTGGTTGGCCTCCATTTTGTGATTATAATTTTACATTAAAGAAGATTAGGGTGGGATTCTAACACTACCCTTACCCAGGTCACATCCCTGATCCAATGTAAAGGGAGTTTCCCTAGGGTGTGGCCTGCACTGCCTTTTACCTTACAAGAGATAAAAGGAAAGGGAAGCAAGCAGAGAATTGGGGGACCTCATACCACCAAGAAAGCAGTGCCAGGAGCAGAGCGTGTCCTTTGGGCCTGGGGTCCCTGCACGGAGAAGCTCCTAGTCGGGGGGAACATTGATGAGAACGCCGACAGAGAAAGCCTTTCCCTGGAGCTGACACCCTGAATTTGGACTTTCAGCCTACTTTACTGTGAAGAAATAAATTTCTCTTTGTTAAAGCCATCCACTTGTGGTATTTCTGTTACAGCAGCACTAGATGACTAAGACACCCATGCATGTCTTCTCAGCCCCTATGACAAACAAGTGTCATACCTGATGCTGGGAGAGACAAGGAGATGGCGTTCCTTCCACACTTCCTGGTATGAAATAAATGAGCAATGCAGAATTTTATCACATGCCTCCTCCTAACTGGGATGGGCTTCAAAGCGAACAGTTGGTATTCCTGTGGGGACAGGCAATGTGCTCCCTGCAATAGGCCATCCTGGGGTGGGGCTGCTTCCCTCCCTAACCTACGATATGCCATCAGCAGCTGTTTCTGACAGGTGCTCAAGCTCTGTACAGCAGATGGTGACCAAAATAGGATTGCTGGCAGGTTTTACCACAATGCTGCCTTCCCATCACATGTACTGATGTGTGTACAAACACACATTTGAGTACTCAGCTTTGTTCTAAAGGCACCTACCTTTGGTTTCAGGTGAAGCCAGAGGGCCCATTCTAGAATGACACATGTGTTTCCCTGGGTCATTCACCTCAGTCTAAAACTCTTCACTATGTGGCCACAAGATTGGGAATCTGGCATGCCCTTGCTTCTTGGCACAGTTTTCTCTCTCATGCATTCTGCAGCCATGTGTATATCCTCACTGGTATGTTTAAGTAGAGCTGTGACTGTTTACCCAGGGCTCCACAGTGATGGCTTTAGACTCTGCGTGGATGAAGCCCACAAAGGGCAAGCTGCAGCCTGCCACCATCACAGGACTCCGGATGCCGGGGCTGCTCTGCACTCTGCTCCATTCCATCTGCTTCCCAGAGCGTGGTCTTGCGCACATCGGACAGAACAGGCTCATGTAAGCAGAAGCTGCTCCACTATTGACTGGATTGGAAATGCACTGGGAGCCTTGTCTCTTTGTAAAATAGCAAGACATATCTATGCCTCAGCTGCCAAAGGGAACAGGATTACACAGCCCTCCCTTGGGAGAGAGCCAGGAGGGAATAAGCAGGTCTGCCCTTATGAATGACCCTGCACCCAAGCAGAGAGGTGCCATTAATTGACCCCTGTCCCTAAAGGGTTGACACGTTGTTAGGAACATCACTGGTCCCACAGCCTTGCTGGAGCCCCGCCTGTACCATGTTTGGGCTGTTCATTCCAAACAAGTAACTGGCCAAGGCAACCAGATGAGGATGACACGTGGTTTGAGACTGTTGCCAAGTCACTACTGTTCCATCTCTCGCAGGAGGGAGATGAGCTCTTTGTGTCAGATTCTTAAAGAGAGAGAGTGAATAAAAATGTGTGTTACATGCCCCACATTTTTTCTTCTTTTTACCCTGATATCTCAGTTGTCACTTTTCTTTCCCTGGAGCTTGGACACCTAAGGACCAGTATCAATAACTGTTTTAGAGCTGACTTTTGCCACTTGATGTTGATCACTATTTTAGAATACATTGGAAAAAATTATGTGAATGTGGGTGGAGTGGGGCTTGCTAAAGTGGTGAGGTTTAGAGTTGAACTCTGAGGGAAATGCACGCACACACACATCACACACTCTCACATACACATGATGGGATCACACGAGATGGAGGACTGGCAGAGAGGAGCTATTCACTGAGTGCCTTCTATGTGTAAGGTTCTATGCAGTGAATGCATTTTTAGTGTGCTGAATAGGATAAGAAAAAGACAATAGGAACTAAGTGCTGCTCTTTCCTAATGCAAGGGAGAAATGTTGAGGACTTTCACTTTATCTGATTCTTTGTGGAGTGACAGACTCCAGACTGAGCCAGGCTGGTACTAGAAACAAGACTCATCTACTTGTGTAGGGTAGGGGCAAAGGGAGAGGAGGTGCATGTACTCAGCCAGAGGAGCTGAGGGAAAGTCGAGTACGGCAGGCCAAGTACGGTATCTAACGGTCATGGCAATTTGTTAGCTGTGCAGCCTTGGGCAAGTTCCTCAATCTCTCTGAGCCTTTGTCATTCGTCTGAAAAAATGGGAATAATATCCTCTTAAACTGTTGCTTTGTCAACTTTCAAATGACAAGTTTACAAGATAATACTGTCATTTTCATTTTAGAGATGAGGAAATTGAAGTACAGAAAGGTGAAGAGATTTGGCTAAGGTCATGCAGCTGGTAAGTGGAAGAGCTGGGAGCTCCAAAGCCCGTGCTGTTAACCACTACACTGTGGTACCTAGCAGAGGTAGACACTCAGTAAATGGTGATGGTGGCTATTATTACTGTTAGTATAGTGGGGTGTCCTAACAGGTGATTAAAGCACAGAAATAGGAGAGATGGTGTAAATTACTGCCAAGAGCAATTAGGCAAAAGTTAGTATCAGGAATATCAGGCAGCACAATAGTGGGGTAGGATAGCCTGGGTAGATTGAGGTTATCTCTTCACTGTTGGATATTGTACATTGTTTAATTATCTTCAAGACATGTTTTTCCTTTTGGCATAAGTGATGTTGGCAGTCTACTCTCAAACACAGAATACTACCTTTTCAATGTGCGCTGTGTGTGTCTCTCCTGCTCTGTGCTTGTTCCTTTGGTTTCTTTCAAATAGGGTGCAAGGATTTTCCTTATCTCTTTGAAACATTTTCTTGTTTGGATCTACTTTCCTGGCCAGCTGAGATCTTCTTGAAATATACCCAATTCAAGGAACCAAGATAGAGATGGCCTTGAATCTTGCCTTTATCATCTAATTTTCTTTGTGTCATTTGCAAATGTGATATAACAAGTTATATAACTTAACAGTTTAGATGTTCATGTAGAATGCCCATGCTCTCCCAGTCAATCTTTCATCATAGTCATGGTGAGGGATAGATCTGAGTCATGATATGAGTCAGCAAGACCAATTGAAGGGTTATTGCAATGGTCCAGATGAAAGTTGGTAATAACTAGACCTTGGAAGTGTCAGTGAGGATGGGGGTAGATTCGTGAGCTATTCAGGATGAATTATCAAGATTTGCTTGACAATTATTATTTGCTATGGGACATCAGACAGGGGAGAGTTTATAGTAGCAATGAGATGTATATCTTGGGGGCAGGTGGACGATGGTGTATATATGAAGAGAGGGAACACGGAAAAATTGATAGCTTTGGGAGAGGAAGAATAATGGGTCCAGTTTTGAACATGGTATATTGGAAGCTTGGGGTGGGGGTGATAGGTTGGCAGTGTTCCATAAGCAAGTAGAGAGATGGGTCTGGATCCCAGGAAATGGTAAGGAATAGAAATATGGAGTATGAGTTATCATTGGTCTAAACAACACAGTACCTGGAGTATAGGATAGTTTGTATTTTTATTAGAATTCTTACTTGCTCATTATATTTTTATTTTAATAATTATTATGCCTCCAATGCTAATTGTATTCTGGAGCCTGTTTAGGTATCAGTTCTGAGAGTTTTATCTGGAATCACTTAAATCTTTAAGCTACTCTGGCAATGCAAAGATTCTTTGAGTGGATTAATAGGATTGCAAAGAAGAACCAGTAGATATAACCTTCTTACATTTTCAATAAAAAAAAAATTGATAAGCAGCAAGCTTATACACCAAATTCTAATTTTGTTTCAAGAGTAATCATAAGATCAGGAGCACAGCATGAAAATTGTGTTGTCACAGACAGGACCTAGTTTACTGACAGGGAACAAAAGCCAGGGATAAATGGACATATCTCTTGGAGGAGAAGTATAAAAATTAAGGTTCTCAGGGATTGTTATCAGGATCTGATTGTTACTAGTCTTATTTTACATCTTTATATTGATATTCAAAGAGGAATATGTAATAAAAACATACAAGTTTTTAGATGAAGTTAATCTCTTCCATCATACTGACAGGAGATAATATGAGTACATTTCCTACCGTGGTGCCAGGTATATAGTCACACAGTGCACATGAAGCACTTTTTAGTTAAGAAGGCCGGCCTCCTGAGTCAGACGATCTGGGTTCAAATCCTGACTCCACCACTTCTCTGTGCTCAGTGTCCTCATTACTAAAATGAGGTTAATAATAGCACTTTCACCAGAAGAAACGTTATGAGGATTACATAAGACAATATATGTAAAGCACCTAGGGCAGTGCCTGGCACAGAGTAAGCACTCAAAAAATGTTAGCTATTAGTTCCTCCCTACCTGCTCCCCGGCATACGCATTCTCTTCTATTCTGTTCTATTCCATCCAGACCCTTCGGATCTGATCAGATCCTATCCTATTCATTTTAGAAACACAGGATTTTCACTGGGGTCTTGGTAGATATCAATCAGCATATTTCTTCATAGAAAGAATCAAGGGGAAATACACTGTCCTTTGAAGCCTGTGTCCAGGTTCTTCCCAATGATGGCTGCTGATCCCATCCATTGCTATGTACTTTGTGACATTCAGTGCACACGTACAAATTGACTGCTTGGTCAAGCACCACCAGCACTCTAGTGTGGGAAGTCTGGTCCACAGGCTCTGTCTTCTCAGTACCAAAAATATGGATGAAATGTGAAATATTAAATCACTCATTCCTTCGTTCTTTCAAAAAAATCCTGGCTGTACTTCATTGCTAAGAAGCTTAAACAGAGATGGCTTTAATAAATCAGGATTTTTGTTTTCTCATCTTTTCTGGGCATAAATCCCTACCACCATATAATTCCTGAAGTGTGACATGCAAGGGCTTAATAAGACCATAACATCTCAGAAATAATTAACATAGCATGAGCTGTGCTGCTGAGATATAGTATTTCAAATATATAATTTCATCTATTCCTCAAAACAACACTGACAGGTAGGTATCTTATCCTCATTTTACAGAAGAGAAAGCCAAGCCTCAAGTTCATATGCTCAAGGCCATGTGATTTGGTAGACCAGGAGTAGATTTCAGATCCCTCTTGTCACCAAAGTCAACTTGAGAACTCCTGGAAATATGATAAGGAATACAAAGTGCTACTTTAAATGTCTTAACTCCAGTTAACACGGCTTTTTATTTCCTTTACTGGAAAGCATGCCAATTATATTGTATTATCAAATTTAAATTGTATGATTAGCTCATATTCCTGCTATCTTCTCTTGAGGGAGCTCTAGTTCTTTCACTGATTCTGAGCCTTGAAAAAAGTAAAATTATGCTTTGGCAAAGAACACCCATAGCCTATTTGAGATTCTTTCTTTTTTATATTCTCCTTCCTTCTCTTCCTCTCTCTCCTTCTCCCCACTCTTCTCGCCCTCCCTTTTTCCCTTGTCTCCTCCCTTCCTTCCTTCTTTCAAAAAAAGAAAAAAATCCTGACTCGACTTCATTGCTAAGAAGCTTAAACAGCCTGAATAGAGTGTTCATTAATACAGACTCCACCATCTTATCTCCGCTTGGGTTTTATTCTTCCCTTTGTTATTGTGTTGGCAATTAGAAGAACTGAGGAGGCAAGAGTCCTTCAATGATGCCTACTTAGAAGCTGAGATGGTGTCTCAAACTAGAAAGCAATGCATGCTTATCACCTACAGCTTCTAGACCTCACACTGACAATATCTCAGGGAAACAGCCCCTTTGGTAGGCCAGTCTCCATTTACTCACACTGTGTCATTTTTAAGCTTTAGAGGAAACTAACAAAAGCTTCTTTTGTTTATTTAACGTCAGCATATATTCTCTACCATGTTAGGCTGGAAGCTAAAGCATTAAAGCAAAATATATTTTAAATGCATTTTCTCTTATAGCTTTTATTTTATAGTCTTATTTTTAGGTTTTTTCTTAAATATAATAAAAATCAAAGTATTTAATTCTTAGCCCTAGCCAGTATAGTGTGAGGTTATGCATGTTGCAGCCCTAGGGAGAATTTCTGCTTGCAAGCTGGCCAGCCTGTTTGCAGTAGACAAATGTAACCTACCCAAGGGCAGAGAAAGTCTCAAGAGAGGTTGTAATTTCTTAATATTGAAATGAGCACAATTTTTATTGTCTTGATCAGTGAATAAAAAATAAAATTGCTAAGTCTCATTTTTTTAATTCAGTGTAAGAGAATTTTACAAAATTGCAATTCTTTTCAAGTTACTATTAAAAGTTAATTTTCTCTGTGTTCAGAAAGATACTTCTAGCAGTTCTACAGACAGTCATATTGCAGCTAAGTGAGAATTTTTATAGGGCTGCTCCATAGACACAACCCTGTCCGCAGGAAAAAGGTGTGTGCTGAACTGTGCATAGAGTGGTTTTACTTTGTCTTTAAAGGGAACATGACTTGGCTTTCATCATATTTCATAAGCTCAAAATACAGGAGTATCCAATTAAAATTGCAGCAGAAATCTTTTAATGCAAGCTACATTCTTGTAGAATATATACTTTAGACAAGGACTGTATTCAGGAATATTTTTGACTATGAATAAAGAAATAATTTACTGATGGTAATTAATAGCCTTTATAAAATCTTAATGAAAATGTTTAAACCACTTGTCTGAACAAATAGTATACAAAAAGCTGATGCATTACATGCAGTTGTTTTTTGTATTTCTTAATTTAATCCAAATTAAAACCACATTTCTTAAACTGAAAGTTCCTCAATTGCAGGGGCCTAATGTTATTCAGTGTTGATTCCCTAGTACTTTGTACAGTGCCTGAATATAGACACAATAAATGGTTCTTGAACTAAACTGAAAAAGCAAGTTGCTTAAGCAGTGTGCATAAGCACACATATATAATATAAAATATAATACATTATTACAGATATAGAGCCAAGATACTCAGTGGGAGGCATATGTGACTCTGGGAGAGCATACCAGAGTCTTGGGGCAGAGGTAATGCATTTAAATCAAAATACAACTTTGAAATATTTTATAAAGAACTCTCAAAATGCAACAATAAAAGCAAACAAACCAATTTAAAAAATGGACAAAAGATTAAATAGACACTTCACCAAAGAAGATATACGGATAGCAAATAAGAACATTAAAAGATACTCAACATCATTAGTCTTTCCAAACCAAACCCAAAGCCATTTTCACTGAGTTAATTCCAACTCATAGTGACTCTATATGACAGAGTAGATCTGCCCCACAGGGTTTCCAAGGAGTGGCTGGTAGATTCAAATTGCTGACCTTTTGGTTAGCAGCCTAGCTCTTAATCACTGTGCCACCAGGCTCCTCATTAGTCATTAGGGAAATGCAAATTAAAACCACATTGAGACACAACTATACACCAATTAGAATGGCTATATTAAAAAATAATGACAATACCAAGTGCTAGTGAGGTGCAGAGCAACAGGAACTCTCAAACATTGCTGGGAGGGATGGAAAATAGCATGACTCCTTTGAAAACCAAAAAATTTCTTGTAAAGTTTAATATATATATACCATATGACTCAGCCATCCTACTCCTAGATTTTTTTACCTAAGAGAAATGAAAACTTATGTTCATACCAAAACCTATACCCAAATGTTTACATCAGCTTTATTCATAATAACCCAAACTGGAAACAACCCAAATGTCCTTCACCTAGTGAATTGATAAAGAGACTGTGGTATATGTGTACCTGAGCGGGCCCGAGTCTTTCACCTCTGGCTGACATTGAGGTCCTGTGCAATCAAAAGGGAAAAATAAAGCAGAATTGAAAGCTGCTTGAATGTTGAAGTGTGCTCCAACACACAGAGTCCTTCAGCAAATGGTGGATGGCTTATTGCTTCGAAGTATTTAAGGAATTCTCTGATCATTATCTGATCATCTCAGCAGAGACTTCAGTAGCCACACATAACAGGGAGTACAAACTACAGATTTAGTCCAAGAAAGTCATTAAACAAATGAATAGCAGTAGCAGCAAAAACAACAAACTAGGAGAGGGGAAAGGCATCTAATTTCCAGAGTTGCCATATTATATTATTTTAAATGTCCAAATTTTAACAAAAAGTTATGAGACACACAAGAAAACGTAGAAGTATAGCCTATACATGGGGAAAAAGGCAGTTTATAGAAACTGTCTCTGAGGAAGTTCTGATGTTTGACTTACTAGACCAAGATTTTAAATAAGTTATTATAAACATACTCAAAGAACTAAAGGAAACCATGCCTGAAGAATTAAAGGAAATTATGAGAACAGTGTCCCACTAAATAAAGAGATAGAAATTATATATATAAAGAACTAAATAGAAATTCTGGAGTTCAAAAATAAATAAACTTAAATGAAAACCTCACTAGAGGGACTAAATTGGCAGAAGAAAGAATCAGCAAACTTGAAGATAAGTCATTTCAGATTATCCAGTCTGAGGAACAGAAACAATAAAGAATAAAAAAGAATGAACACAGACTAATATACCTGTGAAATACCCTCAATCATACCAACATACACATAATATGAAGCTTAGAAGGACAGAGAGAAAGAGAAAGGGGCAGAAAGAGTATTTGAAGAAATAATGGCAGAAAACTTCCCAGGTTTGACAAAAAAAATTAATATACACATTCAAGAAGCTCAATGATCTCCAAGTAGGATAAACTCTAAGACACTCACACCTAAACAATATAATCCAACTGTCTAAAGTCAAAGAGAGAATCCTGAAAGCAGCAAGAGAAAAATGACTCATCATATACGACTCAGCATATACACCAACCAGTTGCCATTGAGTTGACGTTGACCTATGGCAAACCCATATGTGTCAGAGTAGAGCTGTACTCCTCAGGGTTTTCACTGGCTGATTTTTTTTTTAAGTAGGTTTCCAGATCTTTCTTCCGAGGCACCTGTGGGTGGACTCAAACCTCCAACCTTTTGGTTAGCAGCAGACCCAGCAACATGGACTTCAACTCACCAAGGCCGACTTGGCTACAGCCACTGCTATGTGCCCAATCTACCAGCATCAGAGACCAACACTGAGTCCCCAGTATGGCACCATCCCTCGAGGTGATCAGCCAGCAACCTGGTGGCAGGTTGATTACGTTGGACCACTTCTATCATGGAAAGGGCAGCGTTTTGTCCTTACTGGAATAGACACTTACTCTGGCTATGGATTTGCCTTCCCTGCACGCAATGCTTTTGCCAAAACTACCATCTGTGGACTTACAGAATGCCTTATCCACTGTCATGGTATCCCACCCAGCATTGCCTCAGATCAAGGGACTCACTTCACAGCAAATGAAGTGTGGCATTGGGCCCATGCTCATGGAATTCACTGGTCTTACCATGTTCCCCATCATCCTGAAGAAGCTGGCTCAATAGAATGATGGAATGGCCTTCTAAAGACACAATTATGGCTCCAGCTAGGTGGCAATACCTTGCAGGGTTGGGGCAGTGTTCTCCAGGAGGCTGTGTATGCTCTAAACCAGCATCCAATATATGGTGCTGTTTCTCCCATAGCTAGGAATCATGGGTCTAGGAATCAAGGGGTGGAAATGGGAGTGGCACCACTCACTATTACCCCTAGTGACCCACTCGCCACATTTTTGCTTCCTGTCCCCATGACATTATGCTCTGCAGGTCTAGAGGTCTTTGTTCCAAAGCGAGGAATGCTCCCACCTGGAGACACATCACTGATTCCATAGAACTAGAAATTAATAATGCCACCTGGCCACTTTGGGCTCCTTATGCCTCTGGATCAACAGGTAAAGAAGGGAGTTACTATACTGGCTGGTGTGATTAATCCTGATTACCAAGAGGAAATCGGATTGGTATTACGTAATGGAGGTAAAGACGAGTATGTCTGGAATGCTGGAGATCCTTTAGGGCATCTCTTAGTTCTACCATGTCTTGTGATTAAAGTCAATGGAAAACTACAGCAACCCAATTCCAACATGACTACTAATGGCCCAGACCCTTCAGGAATGAAGGTTTGGGTCACCCCCACCAGGCGAAGAACCACAACCAGCTGAGGTGCCTGCTGAGGGCAAAGGGAATACAGAATGGGTGGTGGAAGAAGATAGTTGTAAATACCAGTTATGGCCATGTAACCCGTTGCAGAAACAGGGACTGTAATTGTTATGAGTATTTCTGTTTTGTATGTGTGCATCTAATATTTTTGTTTCCTTCACTTATGAAATATAAGATGTAAATGGGGCTAGTGTGTTTTCAGTTGTACACGTGTCTCATGTTAGGTGCAAGTATGACTTTGTAATTGTCTTTATTCAGAGATTATGTATGGTTTTGGGAGATGTGTACAGGTGCCAGGTTGACAAGTGGTGGACTGTGATGGTTAAGATTGTATGTCAACTTGGCTAGGCCATGATTCTCAGTGTTTTGGCAGTTGTATAATGTTGTGATCACTTCCCTGTTGAAATTTGATATGTGATCACCCCCATGATGGAATCTGCTGAGTGGTACTGGGAGGGCCAGGGCCTGTGGCAGCTCACTGCCCCCTGAGCTTCATCTCTCTGTCCTCCGCTGGCTACTTCCATCCTGCTCTCCTTGCCAAAGGTTTTTGGCTTGTTCCAGACCTAGCAGCTGCCTCTTGTCACCTCACCTCCATTTCTTGGGACTTGAGCTAGCAGCTTACCTGTCAATCTTGGAATTTGTTGATTTTCACAGCCTGCGAGCAAGAGTCCTGTTCCCCGACCTGCTGATCTTGGGTTAGCCAGCCCCTGCAGCTACGTGAATCTGGAGAAAACTTGCAGTCTTGTCTGCTGATCTTGGAATTCGTTGACCTTCACAGCCTGTGAGTGGGGGCTCTGCTCTCCGACCTGCCGACCTTGGGTTTGCCAGGTTCTGTGGCTGCGTGAATTGGGAGAGGACTCTACCCTGATCCATGGACTTAGGACTTTCCAGCCTCTACAACTGCGTGAGCTGTTTCCTTGATATAAATCTCTCTCTATATATATATTGGTACGCTTTACTAGTTTTGCTTCTCTGGAGAACCCAGCCTAAGACAGCAGCCAAGCATGTTAACCATTGCACTAATCTGGTTCTTCCATCATGTACAAAGGATCTTCAATACGATTAACAGCTGACTTATTATCAGAAACCATGGCAGCCAGAAGACAGTGGGATGACATATGCAAAATACCAGGGGGTTGGTGTCTTGGGCTGGGTTCTCTAGAGAAGCAAAACCAGTAAAGTGTATAAATATGTATATATATAGAGAGAGATTGTATCAAGGAAACAGCTCATACGATTGTAGAGGCTAGAATGCCCCAAGTCCATGGATCAGGGTAGAGGCCTCACCAAAGTCACACAGCCACAGAAGCTGGCAAGCCCAAGATCAGCAGGTCGGAGAGCAGGGCTCCCACTCACAGGCTGTGCAGACTGACGAATCCCAGGTTTGGCAGATAAGCTGACAGCTTAAGTCCCAAGAACCGGAGATGAGACGACAGGAGGCAGCCACAGGATCCAGAGAGAGCAAAAAGCCAGAACGTCTGCTTATATTCAGATGTGGGCCACACCTCCAAGGAGACTCCCTTTCATCTGATTGGCTACTCACAGTATATTCAATCATGGGGGTGATTACATTAAAACACTGAGAATCATGGCCCAGCCAAGCTGACACACAATCTTAACCATCACAGGTGGGGAGGAAACACCAGCCAATAATTTTATATCCAGCAAAACTATTCTTCATAAATGAAGGTGAAGTTAAGACGTTCTCAGATAAACAAAAACTGAGAGAATTTGTCACTGACAGAGCTGCCCTGTAAGAAATACTAAAGCTATTTACTAAAGTTCTTCAGGCTGAAATGAAAGGATACCAGACAATAAATCAAATCTACATGAAGAAATAAAAAAGAGCCGGAAGGGTAATTAGATAGGTAAGTAGAAAAGACAGTATAAATATAGTTTTATTTGTGACTGCTTTCTTTTCTTATATGATTTAACACACAACTACATAAAGTAATAATTATAAAGCTGTGTTGATGGGCTTATAATATATAAAAATATATTTTGGGTGACAATAATAGCACAAAGAAGGAGGAGAGAATAGAAGTATATAAGAACAAAGTTTTTATATAATATTAAAATTAAGTTGGTATTAATCACAACTAGATTGTTTTAAAATGTTGATTATAATTTCCATGGCACCACTAAGAAAATAACTTTAAAAATATAGTAAAGGAAACAAGAAAATTAAAATCGTACATGAGAAAAGATTTAACACCAAAGAAGGTGATAATGGAGAAATAAAGGAACAAAAAAGACAGAAATATAGGTAACAAATAGCAAAATGGCAGGTGTAAATTCTACTTTATCAGTAAATAAATGTAAATGAACTAAACTTCAAAAGGCAGAGAAGGGCAGAATAGATAAACATAAAAAAACATGATTCAACTACATGCTGTCTACAAGAGACAAACTTTAGATTCAAAGACACAAGTAGGTTCAAAGTAAGTAAATGGAAGAAGGTATACCAGGCAAATGGTAACCAAAAGACAGCTACAGTGTCTATGCTAATATCAGACAAAATATATGTTAAGATGAAAATTGTTATAAGAGACGAAGAAGGACATTTTATAATGATAAAAGAGTCAATCTATCAGGAAGACATAACAATTACAAACAGATATGCAGCTAAGAATAGAGCTCCAAAATACATGAAGCAAAACCTGACAGAATTGAAGGGATAAATGGACAATTGAACAGTTATAGTTGGACACTTCAGTATGCTGCTTTTAATAATGAAAAGAAAAATGAGTCAGAATATCAGTAAGTAAATAGAAGATATGTAAATCAAATACTCTCACAGAAATCTATAGAACATCCCACCCATCAATGGCAGAACACACGGTCTTCTCAACTGCACATGAAACATTCTCCAGGATAGGCCACATGTTAGATGATACGACAAGCCTCAATAAATCTTAAAGGGTTGAATTTATAGAGTATTTTTTCTGTCCACAATAAAATTAAGTTAGAAATCAATGACAGAAGGAAATTTAAGATATTTAAAACTTTGTGGAGATTAAAGAACATTCTCGTAAATAACCAATGGTTCAGAAGATATCACAAGAAAAATTCGAAACTATTTTGAGATTAATGAGAACAAAAACAGAACATACCAAAACTCATGGGATGCAGCTAAAGTAGTGCTTAGAGAGAAAAGTTATACTTGTAAATGCCTATCTTGAAAAAGAATTCACTGGCAAATTCTACCAAGCTCTTAAGTAAGAATTAATTACTGATTCTTCACTTGCAAACTTGCAAAAAATAGAAGAGGAAACATTTGCCAATTCATTCTATGATACCAGTTTTACCCTGATACCAAAGACATAAAAAGACATAACAAGAAAAGAAAACTACAGACCAAAATCCCTTATGAATGTAGGCATAAAAATCTTCAACAAAATACTTGCAAACCAAATCGAGGAAAGTATAAAAAGAATTATACACCATGCCAAAGTGGGATTTATCCAAGGAATGCAAGGTTGGTTTAACATCTGAAAACCAATCAATCTAACACAACATATTAACTGAATAAGTGACAAAACTCACCCTTTTCCATCTTAATATATGTAGGAAAAGCATTTGACAAAATCCAATACCCCTTCATGATAAAAACACTCAACAAACTCGAAATAGAAAGGAACTTCCTCAACCTGATTAAGAGCTTTTACAAAATACATAATGCTTAGTGGTGAAAGACTGAATGCTTTTACCTTAGGATTAGGAAAACTCAAGAATGTCTGCTCTTAAACCACTTCTACTCAACAATGTACTGGAGATTCTAGCCCAGGCCATTAAGCAATAAAAAGAAATAAAAGGCATTCAATTTGTTAAGGATTTGTGTCCCCCAAATATATGTGTTGGAATCCTAACCCTTCTACCTGTGGATGTAATCCCGTTTGGAAATAGAGTTTTCTTTGTTATGTTAATGAAAGCATATCAGTGTATAGTGTGTCTTAAACCTAACTACTTCTGAGATATAAAAACAGCAGATTATACACAAATAGGGGAAAGATAGATGCTGTGTGGAGATTACCAAGGAACCAAGATATGTCGGGGCTAGAGAAGGTGAGACAAGGATTTTCCCCCAGAGCAGACAGAGAGAGAGCCTTCCCCTAGAGCCAGCACCCTGAATTTAGACTTCTAGCCTCCTAAACTATGAGAAAATAAAATTCTGTTTGTTAAAGCCACCTACTTTCAGTATTTCTGTTATAGCAGCACTAAGAAACTAAGACAGTATGAAAAGGAAGAAGTTAACTTATATCTATTTACAGATGACATGATCTGTTATGCAGAAAATCTTAAGGAATCCACATACACATACACAAAAACAATTAAAACTAATAAAAAAAGTTCAGCAGAATTATGAGATCAACAAACAATAATCATTTGTATTTCCATATAACAGCAATGAATAATTCAAAAATGAAATTAAGAAAAATTTATATTTACAGTAGCATAAATACCTAAGAATAAATTTAACCAAAGAAGCACAAGACTTCTACTCTGAAAACTACAAAACATTAAAGAAATTAAAGAAATCATAAATAAATGAAAAGAATCCCATGTTATGGATCAGAAAGTTTATATTGTTAAGATAGCAATACTCCCCTAATTGATGTACAGATTCAACAAAATCCTTGTCAGAATCTCAACTTGCTTTTGTGCAAAAATTGACAAGCTGATCCTAAAATTTAGATGGAAATGCAAGTGACCCAGAATAACCAAAGCAATCTTGCAAAAGAAGAACAAAATTGGAGGATTCATACTTCCCACTTTTAAAACTGATTACAAAGCTACAGCAATCAAGGCTATGTGGTAATGGCATAAAAACCCGTTGCTGTTGAGTTGATTCTGACTCATAGTGGCCCTATCAGACAGAGTAGAACTGCCCCACAGGGTTTCCACCTGGTGAATTCCAATTGCTGGCCTTTTGTTTAGCAGCTATAGCTCTTAACCACTAACACCACCATGCTTTCCGGTAATGGTGTAAGGACAGACATATAGATCAATGATATGCAATTAATCTATAGGATTAAATCAAGAGATAAACCTGTATATTGATGGTCAATTGATTTCCACAATGGTAAAATAATAGTCCTTTCAATAAATGATGCTAGGACAACTGGATATCCAAATGCAAAAGAATGAAATTGGACTCCTTTTATAACAAAAATCAAATCAAAATGGGTCAACAACCTAAATGAAAGAGATAAATTTATAAACTCTTAGGAGACAACATAGGAGTCAATCTTTGTGATGGGTTTCTTAGATACAATACCAAAAGCTCAGGAGACAAAACATAAATTGTGGACTTCATCAAAATTTAAAAACTTTTGAGAAGAGACAACCTACAGAATGGGAGAACATATTTGCAAATTATAATCTGATAAAAGACTGGTATCCCGAATATATAAAGAACCCTGAAAACTCAGCAACAAACATAACCCAATTAAAAAATTGGCAAAGGATTTGAATAGATATTTCTCCAAAGAAGATATACAGATGACCAACAAGCAAATGACAAGATGCTTAACATCATTACTCATTAAGAAAATGTAAATCAAACCCATAATGAGATGTGACTTCACACCCTCTAGTATGGCTAAAATAAAAAAAGACACATTAACAAGTTGGTGAGGATGTGGAGAAATCAGAACACTCATACACTGCTGGTGGAATGTAAAATGGTGTAGTTGCTTTGGAAAATCATTTGGCAGACCCTCAAATAGCTAAACATAAAGTTATCATATTACCCAGCAATTCCACTCCTAGGTATATGCTCAAGATAAATGAAAACATATGTCCACACAAAAACTTGTGCATGAATGTTCATAGCAACATTATTCATAATATCCAAACAATGGAAACAATCCAAACATACATCAACTGACAGATAAATAAGAACGTGGTATATCCATATAATGGAATATTATTTGGTAATAAAAAAAATTAAATACTGATACATGCTACAACATTAGTGAACCTTGAAATAATTATGCTAAGTGAAAGAAGCAAGACACAAAAAGCCATCCAGAGTAGGCAAATCCATGGGGACAGACAGTAAATTGGTGGTTGTCAGGGGCTGAGAAAAGAGGGTAATGGGCAATGACTACTAATGGGCACAGGGTTTCTTTTAGGGTGGTGAAAATGTTTTAAACTTATATATTGACGGTTGCACAATTTTGTGAATATACTAAAAACGCTGAATTGTATGTTTTAAAAGGGTAAAATTTATGGTATTTTAATTATATCTCAATAAAAGTTATATACTAAAAAAAGGAGTATAGTTTAGAAAATGCTGTTGTAATGGTTAAGGTTGTGTGTCAGCTTGGCTGGGCCATGATTCTCAGTGGTTTGGCAGTTATGATATAGTTGGGCCATCCTATTGTGATGGTTAAGATTGTGTGTCAGCTTGGCTGGGCCATGATTCTCAGCGTTTTAATGTAATCACCCCCATGATTGAATATACTGTGAGTAGCCAATCAGATGAAAGGGAGTCTCCTTGCAGGTGTGGCCCATATCTGAATATAAGCAGACGTTCTGGCTTTTTGCTCTCTCTGGATCCTGTGGCTGCCTCCTGTCATCTCATCTCCGGTTCTTGGGACTTGAGCTGTCAGCTTATCTGCTGAACTTGGGATTCGTCGATCTGCACAGCCTGTGAGTGGAAGCCCTGCTCTCCGACCTGCCCATCTTGGGCTTGCCACTTTCTGCAGCTGCGTGACTTGAGAGAGGCCTGTACCCTGATTCACGGACTTGGGACGTTCTAGCCTCTGCAATCGCATGAGCTGTTTCCTTGATATAAATCTCTCTATATATATTTATACACTTTACTGGTTTTGTTTCTTTAGAGAACCCAGCCTAAGACACCTATAATGATGTAATCACCTACATGATAAGATCTGATATAATATGATCACCTCCATGATGGGATCTGCTATGAGTAGCCAGTCAGTTGAAAGGGAGTTTCCTTGGGGGTGTGGCCTGCATCCAATATAGGCGGACTTTCTGGCAAGGCTCACTGGCTTTTGGTTGCTCTGGATCCTGCAGCTGGCTTCCTATTCATCTGACCTCCAGTTCTTGGGACTTAAGCTAGCAGCTTACCAGCCGATTTGGGGATTCATCAGCCTCTGCAGTCTGTGAGCCAGTGGCCTGCCAGCTTACTTGCCAATTTGGGATTTTTTAACCTCCAAAACCTGTGAGCTAAGGCCTGTCGTCTGACCTGCTGATCTTGGGTTTGCCAGCCCCTGCACAGCTATGTGAATCAGGAGAAGCTTCCAGCCTGACCACAGACTTAGGACCTTCCTGCCTCTACAACCATGTGAGCCATTTCCTTGAGATGTGTAAACACACACACACACATATATATGTATACATATATATAGAGAGAGAGACGCTTCACTGGTTTGCTTCTCTGGAGAACCCAACCTAAGACGTTTGGTACCAAGAGTGATTCTAGAGAAACGGAATTGTAAGGATGAGTTTTCTAAATTGGTTCTCAAGTCTGGTCCACCTTAAAGATATTGATGACTCTGCTTCCAGTAGTAAAGAGGGTACTGCTAATCCATGGCGTGAGGTAGCAATAGAAATACACAAAATATCACCACCAATAGATCAGGTATTGGTGAGAGGCAAGGCTCTGGATGATCACATGTTTGCTACTTTTCTACAATTTTGTCATAATGAGAAGTATAAGCAAGCTGGTTGATTGGTCCTACTTTTGCTAGACTAAGTGATGAAAGAAAGAGATGAGCTCAGGGCTTCAGAGTCAAAGCTCAAACACCACATAAACGACCTCAAAATTTGCACTTGTGCCTTGACAGAAAACCTTATTTTTTGTAGTAACAAAGCTGATATTGCTGAAAACCAAACCCAGACTCTTATCGTAAGAGTGGCTGAACTACAATACAAACTGAATTCCCAACCTCGAGTGGTGTCTGAAGTTAAAGTGAGGGCATTGATTAAGAAGAAATGGAATCCTGAAACTTGGAATGGAGACGTATGGGCAAATAATCATGAATCTGGGGACACTGAGCCCCTAAATTCCATTGAATCCCTCCTGCCAACAGAACCAGCCCCCTCGCTCACATCTGAAGAGATTACTCCATCTTTGTCTGCTAAGCCACACTCCCCAGTAAAACCATTAGCCTCTCCACCCCCATCTGATGAGATTAACCCAGCTGTGTCTAAAGAAACTTTGAGTCATTTGCCTGGGGCATCACCTGAGGGAGATACCTTACAAGACAATGCTAAGTTCTCAAAACACATCCCCACACCCGTTTTGGCTTCTAGACCTATAACTAGTCTTATGTCCCAGCAAGCCCCAAAAGGTGAAGTACAAAGTGTGACCCAGGAGGAAGCAAGCTACACTCCAAAAGAACTGCTTGACTTTTCTAATATGTACAAACAGAAACCTGGGGAATACGTGTAGGAATGGCTATTAAGGTGTGGGACAACAGTGCAAGGAACATAAAAATGGATCAGTCTCCGTTTATTGATATGTGCCCACTAAGCACAGATTTTTCATTCAATGTTTTTGCTTTAGAGGTTAACAAAGGATCTAATATTTTATTTGGTTGGGTCGCCTACACTATATCAAGTTGAAGTACCAGACTTGCCTTAGTACACTGTAGAAGAAGTTATCCAGAGACTTAGGGAAATTGGCATATTAGAGTGGATTAATCAGGTTAGACCTACAGACCACACATGGAGTGTCCAGAGGACACACCTTTTAGCACAATGCTGAGGAACAAATTTGTGAAGGGAGCCCCGGCATCCTTGAAGACTGCTGTGATTGCTATTTTATGTAAGTCAGATTTGACAATGGGAACTGCCCTAACTGAATTAAGACACCTAACTACAGTGGGGCTGATTGAACCCCGTGGTGGTAGGGGCCAAGTGGTGGCACTAAATTGACAAAGACAAGGTGGGCGTAGTTACCATAATGGCCAATGGAGTCAAAGCAGTAATCAGTATAGTCTGACTTGTATGGACTTATGGCATTGGCGACTTAGTCATGGTGTCCCTGGGAGTGAAATAGATAGGAAATCTGCTAAATTTTTCCTTGGTCTGTACAAGAGGAAGGAGAAATGACCAGATGTGTGATTGTATACTGATTCGTGGGCTGTGGCTAATAGTTTGGCTGGATTGTCAGGGACTTGGAAGGAACACGATTGGAAAATTGGAGACAAGGAGGTATGGGGAAGAGGTATGTGGATAGACCTGTCCTCATGGGCCAAAGAAGTAAAGATATTTGTGTTTCATGTGAATGCTCACCAAAGGGTGACCTTAGCAGAGTTTGACTTTAATAATCAAGTGGATAGGATGACACATTCTATGGAAACCAGTCATCCTCTTTCCCCAGCCACTACCATCATTGCCCAATGAGTTCATGAACAAAGTGGCCATGGTGGCAGGGATGGAGGTTATGCATGGGCTCAGCAACATGGACTTCCACTCAGCAAGGCTGACTTGGCTACAGCCACTGCTGGGTGCCCAATCTTTCAGCAGCAGAGACCAACACTGAGTCCTGATATGACACCATTCTTCAAGATGATCAGCCAGCATCCTAGTGGCAGGTTGATTACATTGGACTGCTTCCATCATGGAAAGGGCAGAATTTTGTTCTTACTGGAATAGACACTTACTCTGGATATGGATTGTCTTCCCTGCATGCAGTGCTTCTGCCAAAACTACCATCCATGGACTTACAGAATGCCTTATCCACCGTCATGGTATCCCCACACATCATCGCCTCGGATCAAGGGACCCACTTCACAGCAAATGTAGTGCAGCAGTTGGCCCATGCTCATGAAATTCACTGGTCTTACCATGTTCCCCATCATCCTGAAGAAGCTGGCTTGACAGAACAATGGAATAGTCTTCTAAAGACACAATTACAGTACCAGCTACGTGGCAATACCTTGCAGGGTTGGGGCAGTGTTCTCCAGGAGGCTGTATATGCTCTAAACCAGGGTCCAATATATGGCACTGTTTCTCCCATAGCCAGGATTCATGGGTCCAGGAACCAAGGGGTGGAAATGGGAGTAGCACCACTCACTATTATCCCTAGTGACCCATTCACCAGATTTTTGCTTCCTGTCTCCACAACCCTATGCTCTGTGGGTCTAGAAGTCTTAGTTCCAAAGGGAGGAATGCTCCCACCTGGAGACATATCACTGATTCCACTGAACTGGAAGTTAAGAATGCCACCTGGCCACTTTGGGCTCCTTATGCCTCTGGATCAACAGGCTGAGAACGGAATTACCAGATTGGCTTGTGTGATTGTTCTTGATTACCAAGAGGAAATGGGATTGATATTACATACTGGAGGTAAAGAACGGTATGTCTGGAATGCAGGAGATCCCTTAGGGCATCTCTTAGTACTACCATGCCCTGTGAATAAAGTCAATGGAAAACTACAGCAACCCAATTCCGACACGACTGCCATCATGGATTGAATTATGTCTCCCAAAAATGTGTGTCAATTTGGCTAGGCCACAATTTCCAGTACTGTGTGGTCCTCCACCATTTTGTGATCTGATGTAATTATCCTATTGTTGTAAATCGTAACCTTTATGATGTTAATGAGGCGAGAGTAGAGGCAGTTACGTTAATGAGGCAGGAGTCAATCTACAGGATTAGGTTGTACCTTGAGTCAATCTCTTTTGAGACATAAAAGAGAGAAGCAAGCAGAAAGACAGGGATTAAAACCATCCACTTGTATTTCTGTTATAGCAGCACTAGATAACTAAAACACTACTAATGGCCCAGACCCTTCAGGAATAAAGGTTTGGGTCACCTCCGCAGGCAAAGAACTATGACCAGCTGGGGTGCTGACTGAGGGCAAAAGTAATACAGAATGGGTGGTGGAAGAAGATAGTTCTAAATACCAGTTATGACCATGTGACCAGTTGCAAGAACAAGGACAGTAATTGTTATGAGTATTTCTTCCCTGCATATTTGCATCAAATATTTTTGTTTTCTTCACTTAGATAAGATGTAAACAGGGCTAGTGCGTTTTTTGTTGTATGTGTGTTAAGTGTATCATGTTAGGTGCAAGTAAGACTTTATGATTGCATTATCATAAATTATGTATGGTTTGAAGAGATGTGCACAGGTGCCAAGTTGACAAGGTGGACTGTTATGGTTAAGGTTGTATGTCAGTTTGGCTAGGTCATGATTCTCAGTGGTTTGGCAGTTATGATGTATTTTGGCAATCATAAAATGATGTAATCACCTCCATGATGAGATCTGATATAATGTCATCACCTCCATGATGGGATCTGCTGTGAGTAGCCAATCAGTTGAAAGAGAGTTTCCTTGGGTGTGTGGCCTGCATCCAATATAGGTGGACTTTCTGCCAAGGCTCATCGGATTTTGCTCGCTCTGGATCCTGCACCTGGATCCTGTTCATCTGAACTTTGGTTCTTGGGACTTGAGCTAGCAGCTTACCTGCTGATATTGGGATTCATCAGCCTCCACATTCTGTGAGCCAGCAGTCTTCCAGCTTACCTTCCAGTCTTGGGATTAGTCAGTTTCTACAGTCTGTGAGCCAGTGGCCTGCTAGCTTACCTGCTGGTCTTGGGTTCACCGGCCCCTGCAACTATGTGAGTCAGGAGAAACCTTCAGCCTGACCCACGGACTTGGGACTTCCCAGCATCTACAATCGTGTGAGCCATTTGCTTAATATAAATATCTCTCTCTCTATATATATATGTCTATATATAGATACTTCACTGGTTTTGCTTCTCTAGAGAACCCAGCCTAAGACAGCTGTGGAACACACAATTCAAAGAAAGAATATGGTAACAAAAGGGTGACTTCCTACTTTAACATTCTCATTTTACAGATGAGAAAACTGGGGCCCAGGTGGGTGAAACAAATTACCTAGTGCTTATAACATAATAGACATGAATTTCTTCAATTGTTCAACAGTTAGGGTGACCAGCCATCCTATTTTGCCTGAGATTTTCCCAGGTTTAGCACTGAAAGTCCCATATCCTGAGAAACCCCCCAGTCCTGGGATGGTTGGTCACTCCGTCTACAGTTAAAATTGAGAACAATATTTTTTTCTCTGGTCTAAATTGTTTAGATTCATACATAAATGAGAAATGATGGTGTTCAAAAAGCTCCTTTCCTGTGCTGAATCCAATGCTCTAAACTTAAGCAGCTGGCATTTTTCTTTAAGTTCTTTTCTATTGAATCTTTTGGAATGAAGGATCTTTTAATAAAATCTGCACTCCATCCTCAAAGTGAAACCTAGTGTCCTTGGCTTTCTCTGAAAAGTGAAAAGTGGTTTCTTTTGTATACTAAATTCTAAGAATATAACAAAAACAGAGGTAGTTAATTGATTTCAGATATGAAAAGCTGGGTATAACCCCTCGGAGATATAGACAGAGTAGAGAGAGAGAGAGAATCTCCATTTCCTGTGAGGCTGAAAACCATGAACGGAAAACTCATGTAGGAAAAAACCATTCAAATTCCTTTTCAAAAACAGCAGACCTCAAAGGAAAGACCAAATCAAGAGAAACCAGCAGTCGTGAACGCATGATTGATGTAAATCGTCTTATGGGTGGAGGATGCGCAGAGTAATCCAGAGCAAATGGACAATGGCAGATTTAAGCCTTACAACCTTCAGCTTCTTCACTTGGCCAGAAACAGAATTCCACCGTTCAGCCTCTCTTCTCAGACCTTATCAGCTTAGTTCAGCCCAGCCTAGCCAGGCTGAAAGTGGGGTGCCACTTTTCAAGACACACAGTAGAGAAGAGGGAAGGACCCAATTCCTCCTGCACCCAGGAAGTGATGCTTGGAATTTGTAAGGTATGGGGAGACAAAGTATAACAACTAAGCAATGGAAAAACAAGCAATAGCCACCTCCTTCTCCTGTGTCCTCACCTTGGCTCAGGCCAGTCTTAAAAACATCACTGCAGGCAAGCAGGTGAAGAACAGAGGCGTCTGCCACTTTGGCATAGGTTCAAGTGGTTTCTTTAATCTCAGAAAGTCCTCCTACGTGTCACTGTGAATGCAGGGAAGTAGATAAACAGAAAGCTAGTAACTAGGTTACGTTAAATGGGTAACCCAGAAAAAGGCCAGAACTGATGCCCCCAAAGTCCTCTCCCTCTAATTCTGCTTTCATCTCTTCTTGCTGTTTAGCCCCAGAATCTCTTTCGGCCTTTCTTCCAGGTCCTCTTTGCCCTGGCCCTAGCCTACCTTTCTGGTTTATCCTCCATTCACCATTGCTTTCCCCACCCCTTCCAGTTAACTAATTCTGTGTTTTGCTATCTAATCTGCTACTGAAACTACCCATCTGGTTATTAATTTCAGATAGTATATTTTTCCAGTCCTACAATATCCAGTTGTCTCTTTATAATTTACAGTTGTGTTTTGGAGTTCTGTATTTCTTAATTCATTTTGTCCATATTGCTTCTATTTTATTTAATATATTAATTATAGTTATCCTAAAGCCCTTGTCTGCTACCCTCTATGATTCTGCCTCTATTTGTGACTTAACATTACTTTGATATTAGTATATTGTTGTTTTTGTTGTTGTGTGCCACCGAGTTGATTCTGACTCACTTTGGACCCTATATGACCAAGTAGATGTGCCCCATAGGGTTTCCTAGGCTGTAATATTTAGGAGAGCAGATCGCTAGGTCAGTATAGTAGTATCGCTTTACCAGCTTTCTTTTGGCCAGTGTTCACATTATTTCTTTTCTATTATTTTACTTTCAACACTCCTCAAATTCAGCACTCTTCAAATATGCCTTACTACCTACTTCCCTACACCATTCTTTTGATTACGTAGTTTCTTCTGTTTAGAATAAACCCTTTACTGCCCTCACAGCCACCTATTTTCAAATTCCCCATTCAATACCCATTTCCTTCAGTACCCTTCCTTCCTCCATGCCCTCAAAGAATTCTGTTCTTCAATATAATAGCACATTTCCTCTGGCTTGCACTGTGGATATTCACATTCATGTATGGCCTACCTCCTCTTGCAGAATTCTGATCTCCTAAGGACAGAGATCATCTTTACTCCTGGGTATATGGGTGTAGCACTCTAGGTGTTTGATAAGTAGTCATTGAATAAGAGGCCCTGTTCCATCAAACTCCCAAGACCTCAGTTACTGCCAGTCCCATTTTGTCACATTTTAGCTATCACCCCTCATCCTCAGGCTATCACATCCTCACTGGATCCTGACTCCCCCGTTAAACCATAAACTCTTTGAAGGCAGGAAACTTATTCTCCTTCAGCCTGACATCCCCAGCACCTCACCTTGTGCCCGCTACATTTGAGGCCCTTCATACATACTATGTTGTAATGGCACGCATATCTGTCATAATTTTCCTATTCTACTAAGAGCTACTTGAGGTCATCTCTATTTTCCTAGTGCCTAGCACAGTCCTTGGCACATAGAAATGCCCCATAATGACTGTTGAAATTAGTTAAGAGTTGAAGAGTTAAAAAGTATATTTGAAGGGAAGTCTCAGGACTGGCTTACACTTACACTAAACTGTGCCTGTCTTCCACCATCTTCCAGCATCACACTGCAAACCAGGGAAACCTAATAGAAGGGCACCCGAAAGTCAGGAAAAACCAGAAAAATAAAATATTCATTTTGGGGGCTCTGGCTAAAAGTTACGCCCTCAGATTTTCATTGTCCTTACACCAGGACCAATGGTGATTGAGCAACCACTGGCTGGAGCTTGGTGGTTACTGTGGCAAAGGGGGAAAGTAGTAAAATTCATGTTAGCTCTTTAAAGCTATTGCTCAGAAATGCTGTGTCACTTTTACTCACAAGGGTATCCTGACTTCACAAGGGAAGGGAAGGGATTTTGGTGATGAGTAATGTGGTCTACCACACTTGTCCTCTAGAGCAGAGCTTCTCAAATTCTATATGCCCATATGAATCACTTGGAGATGATTTTAAAATGTAGGTTCTGATTCTCTAGGCCTGGGGAGGGGGCCGCTGGCTGCCTGTCCACACTTTGAGTAGCAAGAGGAGAGCTTTGGATCCTTATTGGTCTAGTGAACAAACTGTATTTTTTCCCTCCTCCCTCTTCTCTACAGAGATAAAAGTCGGCTTGTAGCTTTATTACTTTGCATGGCAAACCAAAAAAAAAATCTTTTGACGGTCAAAAGATACTTGTGATTTACCTCAAGGGTGAAGACAACACAGAAGAATATATAATGAAAGCCATTAACTGTTTGACAAAACTGCTGAGTCTGGGGAATGACAGAGCACAAGAAGACTATCTATCATAAGAAGCCAAATTGTTCCATCTAGAGGCCATCCATATGCATAAGCAGGTTTTTTTTTTTTTTTAAATGGACCAAATTAGATCTAATTATGTCACCTGTTTTTCTACTTTCCTTCCCATCAGTTTCACAAAACTGTGAAAGGTTGCAGTGGCTGTCATTGGGCCTTGTAAAGGCTATAGCCCCTTTTAGCACCACTCTCCTTGTCAATGTCATACAGTTGTTTGAGTGATCCTTTGCTTGCTCCGATTTGTCCTCCTTGCATGTGCCAACAGTAATTGAGTAACTCACAGTGGGTAATTCCATTATCCCAGAGCCTAGAGTCCTCTCTGGTGGTATCCTATTCCCTGCCCCACCCCATGGCTGAAGCACTATGGGCAGGGGCAACCTGCTGACTAGTCCTGCACTCTGGCAGATGTTTCAGTGCTCTGTGCCATGCTGAACCAGAAATACATGAGCCTGGCTCAGCTTGGAATAGATAGTGTTTTTATTTCTACTGATTTTATTTAAAATCGATGCCAGTCATTTTATATCGTTTCCCAGAATTTTTGATTGATGTCAGTATGGTTAGCTAGAGCTGCCTATGGAATAAAACTGCTGACTTCAGCGTTGGCGTTGGCTGAGCCTTATTAAGCCAGCACAGGGTGTGTGTGTGTATACACAGGATGGCAGCAGAGCACAGAATTAGATGAAATTACAGCTGCAAGAACTGAAGGGGGCTTTCAGTTCACAAGGAACCAAGGAGCTGATATGCCTGGTATAAGCTCCCTGCACCTACTAGAGGGCAGAGTGAGGAAGAGAATCCAGGTGTCCTTTGTCCTACCCCAAAGACTTTTCCTCTAAAGAACACCTGGTTGGAGACAGCAGTTTCAAGTTCTTGAAAGTCAACCCCCAATTTCCTATGGGCTCAGTATGGTAAATTGGATTTCACTTCTAGGAAACTAATTTTATATCATTCAAATTAAAAAAAAAAATTCTTAAAACACACATTTTACAAACAATTATTTTAAAAAATCCAACATTTAAGATAAGGCTAAATGCTTTTCTTGGGTGGAAGAGATGAAGTTTGCTTGAATCAGATTTACTGAGGCTTTAAAAAATATGAGTCTGAGTTTGATGAGGTGTGAACTGCAGCTACCTTCTTCCTTTCCTGGTGACGTTCCCTGTAGCAAGCACAGACATTTCTCATTTCTACAAGGGCCTTCCAACTGTGATCAGTATTAAGGTCATCTGTTTTGAAAATGTTCACTGCAGGTTGAATGTGACTGCATGTTTCCAGAACTCTGAATGGTAAATGCTGGGGGCTGGGCAGTGTCCATGATGACTTTGGACTTGGCAATCATGTCTAAAGGCTCTGATCTGGAGGCCCATGGTTGCACTCCAGAGGGTCATAGAATCCTTTGAAATTATAAGCAAATATTTGACTGTAAATTTATCTGGGAAGAGTATCCATACTGTTCATTAGATTCTCAAGGGAATCCATGACCTCCTCCACGAAAATATTGAGAGCCACTCTTATAAAGTTTTTTTCTTTTCTCGAAAGTGAAAGATATCTATAGGTCAATCCATCCAAGGTAGGGATTGAATGTATATCACACAGCATCCTCATGTGCATGCACTTGTATACACGTACATGTGAGTCCACATGAGTACACAGTCACATGCAAGTGTACACACACATCCTCCTCCTCTTCCACATACATGTATACATCCCTTCACCCACCTTTGGATATGAGCCTAGAAACCTTGCTGGACAGTTGAGTGCTGGCTTGGATCAGTGTTTCTAGATCCAACCCTCTCTATTTCCTTCCTGCTCTGTAGAATTCCAATACAAGGTTCTTGGTGGGTTCATATTGACCTATTTTAACTCTGACACACTGCAGGACAGTATAAACTCCCTGGGGTCTTACTTACTCCACAGTCCCAAATTTGAGGGATAGCATATATGTTGGAATCCCCACTGCTGCCCCCCACCCCTTGGCAGGATTGCTGGCATAATGAAATGAAACAATGCAAGAAACAGCACCTACAACTCACATCTGCCACATGGGAGGGGCCCAGTAAGCTCCTGCTCTAACATCCATTAGAAAATAGAGATGGAACAAATTCGGCTTTCCTGACACATTGAATACGTCTTTTGTCATCTCTTAAAATCTTGGAACCAGGTGATACAGGATACTGGTTTGTAGAATTCAGTATGTGGAGGGCATATATCTGTCTAAGTGGATGCAAGGCAGGCAATTCCAGCTCTCGCTTAATTAGCTGATCTTAGACAAGGTCTCTGCATTAGTTTTCCTTCTTTATAATGGAATTACTGACACATGGGATTAGTTGAGGTGGGACAACAGAAGGAATCGCTGATAACATGTTTGGGGCGAGTCTTTTCACTGTTGTACTCCTTTTACAATTCTTTGGAGAAGCTTAACATCCTAACAGGAGGCTACTGATACAAACAGGCCAGGAAATGTCTAACTGTTGTAGGGAGTGCTTGTCATGGAACAAGATGTATCATTTGACAACTGAAAAACGGTGAGATGATCTGTGAGGTGTACACCACATGTTTTGAGTTCCAGGAATGTAAGCAGGGTGGGGAGAGATTCATGATTGAAGTATAAGATAATCCATTTTTAGAACTCTTTTGGATCGTTTTAATAACAAACTGCCCTTCCTAAAGGGAAAGGTAGTATTTTTATCTGAATACCTGGGGCACTGGCTTTATACTAGTAATGGAAATAGTCAGGAGATGGGAGTATTAGTCCTAGATCTGCTTTGTACTAGTGAGTGGCTTTGGACAAGCCTCCTCCCTCTCTGGATTTCATTGTCCTCAGCTAAGAAATAAGAATAATAATATCCAACTCTTAGAGTCAGTGGAAGGATAACGTGAAATAGAGAGTGTTTGGAAGCCCTTTGGAAACACTGCAGGTCTGGACAAATGCAAGGGCTTGGGATTAATGCTCTCTGTCTTGATAGATTTCTAAACTTACCCATTGGATACTCCACCATAGCCTGCAATGCTGTGGTCTTCAGACTGCACATTTCCAGAGTGGTTCAATAGTGTGTCATTTCTATGCACTATGCTGTATTGTTGGGCTCTTAAATAATCTCAGCAATGCTAATAATAAGTTGGTCAGCAGGTTTCAGTAAGCAGAAAGATCACATGTTCATTAATGTTATTAAAAGACAGGCTTCTGACTAG
The DNA here is from genome assembly GCF_000243295.1 of Trichechus manatus latirostris. Lineage (NCBI taxonomy): Eukaryota > Metazoa > Chordata > Mammalia > Sirenia > Trichechidae > Trichechus > Trichechus manatus. Next base: position 7,773,963 of record NW_004444027.1, read on the forward strand.
CAGCCCTTGAAGGATGGATTTGGCTCCCTGGGCTCCAGTTGGCAGAGCATCTGTAAGAGAATGGCCTGGCTATTTCCTTGTAAGTCTGTGGTGTTCAGCAGGAGTGGCTAGGACCGGAAACAACTGTTGGGGCCTCAGGTGCCAAGGCCTTCCATGGGCTGAGAGCTCTCCCACAGCTTATTGACACCCATCTCTTTTTCCTGCCCCACAGAAATCTGCTGCTGTAGAAGTAGGGGGTACATGGTGTGTAAATGGAGGTTCACTTAATAAGGGCAAGATGGATGGGCTAGCTTTTCCCTAGGAGGGGATTGAGAGGAAATAGAGCCAATACTATTGAGTAGTTAAAATATGCCAGTCAGAGTGCTATGCTCTTCTATGTGTTATCTCTAATTCTCATAATAGCACAATGAGCTAGATATTGTCCCCATTTTATAGATAGAAAAGATGCTTCCAGGAAGAAAATGATAAGAGAATGAAGGCATAGGAGGCTTCATAGGACTATTCAAGAAAGAGGGTGAGGTAAGGGATCTGTGAGGAAAGCATGACTAACCAATTCCATTAGGTGACCCTCCAGAGATTTCCTTAACTATGTGTCACTCCCACGTGACACACCTACGTAACACATAGCCCTCACTTAAAAAAAAAGTTGCCATAGAATCAACTCCAATTCATGGTGACCCCATGTGTATCAGTGTAGAACTGTGCTCCACTTATAGATAGATAGCTGCTGTCGAGTTGACTCTGACTCATGGCAACCTTATGTACAAGAGAACACAATGTTGTCCAGTTCTGCATCATCTTCACGATTGCTGGCATGTTTGAGTCCATCGTTGCAGCTACCATGCCAATCCATCTCATTGTGGGTCTCCCTTACCCTCACGGGCCTTCTACTTCACCAAACATGATGTCCTCCTCTAGTAATTGATCCTTCCTAATGATGTGTCCAAAGCGTGTCGGACAATGTTCTGTTGTGATCCATAAGGGTTTTATTGGCTAATTTTTGGAAATAGATGATCAAACCTTTCTTCTTAGTCTGTCTTACTCTGGAAGCTCTGCTGAAACCTGTCCACCATGGGTGACCCTGCTGGTATTTGAAATAATGGTGGCATAGCATCCAGCATCACAGCAACACACAAGCCACCACAGTACAACAAACTGATAGACAGGTGAAAGCACTCTATTTACTTCCCTTTGAAAAATTAACAAGAAAAAACAAATGCCACAAAGAGATTTAGATATTTGTTTTAGAGTCAGTAAGAGTAGGAGATAGAAAAATGAGGAGTGGTGAGTATTAGGCCCAGATCATTTCCTCCTCTGAAGCTGGTCTCTGCTAGCAGAGAAAGGGGGCTACAGGGGCACCTTTCAGAAAGGTAGCTACAGGGGCTACCCAGTGGTGGGTAGACTAAGCTCTGGAGCCTGAAGAGGAAAAGGAATATTTGGGCAGGGGTAACGATTTTTCTTTTTCTCATTTCCTCTTCTTTCACATCCAGTTTCTTTCACTTGTTTTTGCCCTACTGTCCCCTCAGAGGGCAGAGCTGGGCTCTGGGATTTGACCAGCAAGAAACCAGTATTTCCTGGCAGCATCATAGAAGGACTTTTGAGCCGACCTGGGCTTCACATTAACCAGGTAAATCTTTTGTAGCCTTAACCCATTCCTATGCCAAAAGGTGGCTCTGTTAGAGCCTGAAGGGAGAGCACAAAGTCTTCTGTGAGAGGCGCTGACCTAGTGCTAGAGTGCTAGAGGCAGGGATGGCTAGCCTGGGTGCCACTGAGGAATTCATGCAACAAGGAAGAGAGGAAAGGACATTCCAAGGAGGTCATGTGCAAGGGAGTAAAACGTTCAGGGAAATAGGTGAAGTTCAACATGAATCAAGCAAATAGTACACACAAGGGAAGGGAAATGAAAGACTTAGAGAAAGGTGAAGAGATTAGGCTGAGGAAGTGGAATGGAGCCTAGCCAGGAAGGGCTTTTCATAGTCTCCTAAGGGACCAGGGAGAGGTTTTCCTCTCCTTGGCTTAAGGAGATGTATTACTAACGTATACTCTCCCAGATTCTGTGGGGAATAATTAGACCAAGCTACAATTTTGGAAGATTAACAAGCCTGCAGTCCCTGGAGGGAGGTATGTTTTATTTAACCCTGTAGCTTCTGCCAAACATGTAGCAGAGTCACAGTAAAAGGGATGGAATGAAAGAGCAATTAAAAATGACAGCTGCAAAACTGAAAGTCATGAGACACGATCTTAAAAAAAAAAAAAATGTCCGGGAGCAAATCACTGCAGAATCCCTTGCATCACATCCAGTCTGTGTATGTCTGGCAAGACCCTATGGAGGAGAGACGCAGGGCCTGCGAGGCATCTGAGAGGAGCTACTTGATATTGTGGAGATGCAAATGAAAAGCAGAGGGTAGGGATGGGGGGGAAGGTGGGGGATGTGAAGGGAAAAGAAAGCCGACCAGATCATCATTTTTCTTTTTCCTATTTCCTCTTCTTTCGCATCCAGTTCCTTTCACTTGTTTTTGCCCTACTCTCCCCCCAGCTTTAATGCAGAGGGGAGAAGAGGGTAGCCAAGGCCTGGGCTCAGTGACAGCCCCAGCCTGGAGGCACGGTTGACTGAATACAGAGGGGACCACATTACCCAAAGGCCTGCGTGTCGCAGCTTTTATGGGCCACCCTAGCAAGACCTGTCCACAATGTCCAAGCTTAACGGGAGGTGCAGGAAAGCGGCTTGTAGCTCCATCTTGTGTAGGTTTTCATCACTGTTTTTTCCTGGGTGGTTTTTTTTTTTTTTTCCTCCTCTCAGGTGGTGCAGTGGTTGAGAGCTGCAGCTGCTAACCAAAAGGTCAGCAGTTCGAATCCTCGAGCCACTCCTTGGAAACCCTATGGGGCAGTTCTGTTCTGTCCTATAGGGTAGCTATGAGTTGGAGTCAACTCTATGGCAATGGGTTTGTTTGTTTGTTTAGGGGGGGTTCTCAAATAAAAGTGAAGAGTCTGCCATCTTCTGGCAAAGAACTGCTACTGACAGGCCCCCACCTCTCAACCTCCCTTCCCACTGTTCCCCAAAACTTGGCGTTGTGCATCACTCTGGGACTGTGGTGATCATAGGCAGTGGTACGGGATGAGAGCTTGTGTCAGACATCGTGCCCTGTGAGGCATCTGCCGGGGCAAGGGGGAAGAGGAGCCTGATTAGTAAAGCTCACTGTCTGCTTCGCTGGTAGGATCCCCTTTCCCTGCAAGCCGTTTGTAGAGCAGTTTCTCAGAAACCATGGTTGTGAACTCCTGGGTTCAGGAAGGCCATTCTTGTTAATACAAGGAGAAACATAATTTGTAAAGGACTGAAGACAGGCAGGCAGTCTGTGAGGAGGTTGCTATGGTGCTGTTCACCCACAAGGAGAATACAGCCAAACCAGGAGAGTGAGCAGAGAGGTGGGGGCAGATCTGGGAGCTGTGATTCTGATGTGAGGGATGAAGGAGGTGGAAGCTCTGATTGTTTTGACCAGAGTAGGGAAATTTTTGAGGCCAAAATATGAAAGAGTCATGCAGACAGGAGGTTTGTTGGGGAGAGCGTCTTGGGCGAGAACTGGAGGCAAGGTTCTCAGTGGGTGGTGTTTGAAACAATGTGAGTAGATGAGCGCTCAAGGGTAATCACATGTGCACATTATTTCTGGGCTTTAGATTTATTGAGGGTGTGAACTCCACTGCATTGTAAATCTGGAATCCTTAGGATCAAACTTTTCATTTGGTATTTAGATACAGTAACAAGAGACAAAAGTTTATTTCAAATCATTCCTAGAAGCTCTCTGGTTCTCTGGCCTTGCCTTGGACCCATAGTAAGTCCTGGACTTGTGATTTTCTTTCTATAAGCTTTCTAGTGCTGTCTGAAGCAGATAGCACATCCCACAGACCCTGACTTTGAATTTCACCAAAATATTCCATTGCCACATCCGTTGGTGTCCCAAAGCATTCCTTCAACAGGCACTTCTTTATAGGCAAATGCTAATGCTAATTTAAGTGAATATTTTGCTACTACATACCGTGGCACTAGTCCATTTTCCACCGGCAATGAGGAGGCTGTTCTTTACTTTAAATCTAACCATGTTAGCTAACCAATTCTAGATTCTCATCTTTTAGGTTGTTTCCTGAAAACTGTGGTACCGAATGCTGTTAGCCAGGGTTCAGTCACGGAAACAGAAAGTATTCTAGATATTTCAAGGAGGATGGATTTAACATAGGGAATTCAGTGTTGACAGAATCATTAGAAAGGCTGTTGTAGTGAATGAAGATCAGGGAAAATCACCACTAGGGTTAACAGGATACCAGAGGCCACAGAAGTTGCCAGAAATCATTGGCGATGATTGCATTGCCCCTAACCCCAGAGAGAGTGATGCTTAGGAGTATGGCAAAGCCTCAAGTCTGCTATCTGCAGATATATGTGTCCATTCTCACAGCTGTGACTGGGAATAATAATGTCTCCTTTTATTAAATAAATAAATAAATAAAACCTGTTGCCATCGAGTCAATTCTGACTCATAGTAACCCTATAGGACAGGGTAGAACTGCCCCATAGGGTTTCCAAGGCTGTAATCTTTATGGAAGCAGACTGCCACATCTTTCTTCCACAGAGCCTCTGGTGGGTTCCAACCACTGACCTTTCAGTTAGCATCCGAGCGCTTAACCACTGTGCCACCAGGGCTCCTTTCCTTTTATTTAACCCTCCAAATTTCATGTGAGTGTCTCTCTTTGGTGGAATCTGAACTGGAATGTTACTGGCAACAGAATCTGGGAAATGTTTCCAAGCTCTCAACCTCTGCAATACTAAGACAAGCTTAGAATGTTAGGGATCAAGAAACAATATCTAACATATACTCTTAATTGTGGGTAATAATAAAAGTACTTCCTTCATATGCTTGTTGTGGGGCTAAAATTAACACTTGTGAACTCTTAGCAAGAGTGTGGTATATGGTAAGCTCTTAATAATTGTCAGTTTACAAGAAAAAAAATCATCAAAAGCGAAGTTAGAATGGCTACTCATTATCATTTCAAACCCCTATGAGAGCACTGGCTGTTTCTGAACTATTTGATCACCGATCCACCCTCTTTGGCCTGAATCCTGTTCCTTACCATTCCAGGCCTGCTTGGCTTTAGAATCATCAATCTGCCTCATTCTGGCTCAGAGGGATGGAGATTCAGAAAAAAGGGGAAAGTCCTCAGGAAAAACTAAAGCAGTGGAATAATGCTGCATATTATATTAGTATTAGATTCAACATACTCAACAGATTTGAGAACTATATCTCAAGGACCAACAGTCAGAGTCTGGTCAATTCACTTATGAAAACTCAAGTCCAGGTCTCTACCTTGCACCTCTGTACCAAACAGAATCCATGAAACTGGGGTTAAGTCTCTGCCGCCTTGTGCCCAAATACTCCCAAGTAGCCTGTCATAAGAATTAGGGCACAGTTTAAATCCAAATGGGAAAAGAAACAGGCTAAAATCCACAGGGGGAACAATTTCTATTTCTTAGTCTGTCTCCTGCCCCAAATAGCTCTGCTTTCCTCCCTCACTTGTGTTTATGTGTTCTGTTTCTTTCCCTTGCAGCAGATGCCATGAGACCATCAGGACTTAAACTAGGTCAGAGAGGGTGATGATGAGCTGACACAGGCCCTCAGGCCATGTCCTCCCATGACCTGATTCCCCAGGTTCCCCAGCCCTGAGTAGCCAGGGAGTTGCACAGTCCCCAAATGACCCCTGCTCTTCAGAAGGTCCTAGCCAGGTCCCTGCTCCCCAGAACCACAGTGATTGGAGGAGTCCTCTGTCCAGCTCTGGGAGTGCTGACCTGTGAGTGGACCAGGGCCTCTTCCTGGGCTGGCAGGCAGAGGGCGGCAGAGCTGGGTTGGGCTGGGCTGCAGCCCTGCTTGCCCGGTCCCTGCCCTGTGGTGCCCCTCCATTTCCTTCTACTGCAGCCCCACTTGGGTCTTCTCTGAGGATGCTTGTTCTTTCCTCAAGGACAGCCAGGGAGCCACATGTATCTGCTGTTTCCTCAGGGGACCACTGGGGCCAGTTTCAAACAGACCAACAGGGTCCAAAGCAGGGATCCCCAACACGCAACTGAGGCAGCATCGGTGTAGTGGGTAGAGCATAAGTTACAGCGTCACAAATACTGATGTCAAATCCCAGTAAACTGAAGCACAAAGAGGTAAGTGGCTTGCCCAGAATAACACAGCTGGGAAGTGGCAGAGTCCAGTCCTGAACTACCTACCTAAGCTACCTGTGTCTGCTTCACTGAAAACCCCACCCTCCAGTACCTCCTAGTCCTGACGATCTCTGCTCAGCACCTAGGCCCTAATGGCTCCTCTTTCTGCACAGGTTCTCTCCCAGAATGGTTATGGCACAATCACCACCGACATCCGAGAGGCGCAGACCTTCTACTATGCAGAAGACTACCACCAGCAGTACCTAAGCAAGAACTCTGATGGGTACTGTGGGCTCGGTGGCACAGGAGTTTCCTGTCCAATTGGTGTGAAAAAATAATTTCTCCCCACATGGTCGGGCCTTAAGAGTGTGCAAAAATGCATTCAACAAATTGGGTAATTCTTTTATGGTTCATATCAGTGGCATTTTGAAGTGTACAAAGCACAAGGCATTTTTTAAAGTCTGGGGGTTTTTAAGATATAATTTATATACAGTAAATTAATCTTTTTAAAAGTATATGGTTGTATTAATTTTGACAAATGCAGATGGTTGAGTAACCACCACCACAATCAAGACGTAGAATTTTTCCATCACCCTGAAAAGTGCTCTTGTGTTCCTTTATAGTCAATCCCCTTACCCTATCCCCAGCCCCTGACAACCACTGATCTGTTCTTTATTCCAATAGTTTTGTCTTTTCCAGAAGTTCATATAAATGGAATCATACAGTTATATAGCTATTTGAGGCAGACTTTATCACTGAACATAATGCATTTGAGATTCATGTTGCTGCATGTATCAATAGTTTGTTCTTTTATATTCTTTTTGCAAATAGCATTCTGTCATGTGTCTGTACCACAGTTAATTTATCCACTCACCTGATAGAGGACATTGAGGTTGTTATCAGTTTTTAGCAATTATGATTAAAACCGTTATAAACATTTGTGTACTGGCTTTGTGTGGACATGTGTTACCATGCAACAGCATTTTGATAAAAATGTGAATGCATCTGCTAATGAATTATAATGAGAAAGTGCTGGGAGATTTGTGGGTTATTTGCAGTCTGAATGAAGATAATGCATATGCTGTGTTCTCCCTGCTGAAACTCTGGAGCCTACCATTGAAGCTAAGTGGTTAAACTAGGTGGGATTGTGGGCAACGTTGGGAATTCTCTACCTATGTCCTACTCCACCTCATATACACACATGTCCTCTAGTTGCTAAAAGTTTGCAATCACGTGTATCTGCAATAAACTGTTCAGTGAAGCTCTTTGTTCTACCTACCCCAAATATATATTATTTCCAAAACACAGAGGTAAGGAGGACCCCCTTGGCAGAGAAGAGATATGAGGTAGGCTGATGAATTCTAATGCTTTGCTTACAGCTATAAGAAGTATAGTAAATGCTTGTTCTAATAAAACTAGTCCCACAATAATACAAACTGCCTGATATTTCTTCCGTCTTTCACTTATTCTGATGGGATGTTTCCAAGAGTTTTTAAGATAAAATTTAAAGCCTCAAAACAGCTGGAGGAAGAAAAAGCCACAGAGTCATTTTCTCTAAAATGGAGATCCAATTATATATAAAAGTTTGGAAAATGTTTACACCTACATCTCCTTGCAGTCTTTGGTGATAACCGTTGTTCTCCATACATTTGTCACATCCATAATTATTTCTAGTGAGAATTATTCAGTGACAGCATCATAAGGAAGACTGTTTATTCAGACTTGAACTCTATTTAATAAATTAACCCTTGCTTACGGCTCAACTTTGTACATTACTCTCACTCAATTTAACTGCTTGAACCAAATGAATTTTCCAATATTTGAGTATGTTGACCTACCAAAACAGCAATTCCATATGGTTTAACTTAATAAATGTTCCTGAAGTTCCCGTACACCTCCGCACATTTTTGCATATAGCCTGCTCATCCAGAATGCCTTCCGACCTTTCCCCAATCCCATTCCCTTTGCAAAATGACTCAGCCCATAGCTTGTTTCCTAGCCTCCACCCTATCCCCACCCACCATACACCTATGCTCCTCCGAGACTAGACTGGGTGCCCTTTTCCTGGTTCCCAATGATATCTTTAGCCCATTGATTTAAGGTGTCTGTTTGCTCATCTGTCTCTCCCCTATGGATTATGAAGTTCAAGGAGACAAGGAACATATTTTGTTCATCTGTGCATCATACTGCAAGCCTGGCATGTGGAAAGGGCTCCATAAATTGCTGAATGAACTAATGAATAAACAAATGAATGAAATGCATTAGTGAGAGCCACCTTGCAGGTGGTCCATGTATGGATCTCTACTTGATGCATGTCTTCTTCTTAGAGGCTGTTGTTTAATGTGTCATCCTTTGCAGGAAGACATTACCAAAAAAAAAAAAAAAAAAAAAAAAAACCTGTTGCTGTCGAGTTGACTCCAACTCATAACAACCCCGTAGGACAGAGTAGAACTGCTCCATAGGGTTTCCAAGGCTGTAAATCCTTACAGAAGCAGACTGCCACATCTCTCTCCCGTGGAGTGGCTGGTGTGTTCAAACTGCAGACCTTCTGGTTAGCAGCCAAGTGCTTAACCACTGTGCCACCAGGGCTCCTTAGGAAGACATCAGTAGAGATGAAACTGAGAATTATAATTGCAGGCTTGTTATTTGCCAGGTACTGAAATAGGGTGTATACATTGTCTTGAGCCTCTCAACAATACAATGATGTAAATACTATTACTATCTTCAGTTTACAGATGAGTAATCTGAGGCTCAAAGTTAAGTAACTCTCCTAAGTTCCCATGAGAGAGTAAGTGGTGATGTGAGGTTGCTTTTGTATGAATCTGTGTGCTCCACTATATCACCCGATCTGTTCGGACCAGAAACTGCAGATCCTTTCTCATTAACTAAGGCTATTACTGGACAGCACCTTCAAACTATTTTGTCCTGACATGTCAATGAATCTGAGATGCTCTGACTTCCAGGTGTGACTCCACAGCTGGATGTGGTATCCTCCTGCTCCACCTCCTCTCACCTCCCATTTCTCCACTGACCCCCCTGGACTCAGGATGCTACCTGGCTGCCTTGTGTGGAGCATGTCACTACATATATGTTCTATTGTGACCTCAGCTGTCAGGTTGGGCTGTGAGACCATAGAAACTGGGAGTGAAATCCTCAGCTCAGTCCGTTTGCACCGAAAATGTACATTCTCACCTGAAGCATCTCTGCTGGTTTATGGTAAAGACCAGGGTCCAATGAAATGGATGTGGGATGGAAGGGCAGTGTTTCTGTTCCCCGTTGCCTTGCTGCTCCGCTGGGCACTCAGCTACCTTGCATGTAGGTCTTGTGTGTCCTCTGTGCCTGTGCATCACCAGGGCTCTCAGGTCCAAGGGGCTTGCATCTTTAATAAGCCCTTCAGGAAACTCTGGTGCAAGTGGTCTGTGGAGCCATACTTTCAAATCATTGTTCCCACCACACCTTTAACTTTAAAGTGTGAAGGAGCCTGTTAACCTATTGTACATGCATATGCATGCATGTATGCGTGTGTGTGTGTCTCTGTGTGTGTGTATTTTCCAGAGTGAATGGTTAATGTAAGTACACCCCTTGAGACGTTTACTTGAAGAGATGCCAACTGGCCACACTTGGCAGGTTTAGGCTGGTGTGTGATCCTAAAAATGTATTTTTCTGCTACTCTCACTTTGAAAACATTCTGAAGGATTATGTGGAATATAACTGTTCTAATTCAAGTTCATAACATAACTATAACTAAGCATGTATAAGGCAGTGTATTATTATCTAGTATTAATTTATTTCCTTGGGCCCTAAGAATTTATGTAGCATTAACACATAGGGTCACCATAAGCTGGAATCAAATCAATGGCAATGGTTTGTTTTTTTTTTAATTTTTAATTTTATGTTTAGTCAATTCATTGGTCTCCAAAGAAATACTAAGCATATAGATGAGTAAATAAATAAGTTAATGTCAGTTCCTATTAAATGATATGAGGCAGACAAAATAGGATAATATGATGGAAGGTCTGAGGGTGGTTGTTGGCAACTATTCTCATAAGGTGATCATGGAAGGCCTTCCTGAGATGGTAAGACTTGAGTTGAGACCAAACTGATAAGAAGAGAGCATATTTCCAAGCAGAAGGGACAAAAAGTGCAAAGGCTCTGAACAGTGAATGGGCTTGATATTTTTTAGAGGCAGACAATCCAGTATAGGGGGGCAAAGTGAATGGGAAAGAGACATTGGAGAAAGATGAGCTCAGAGAGGTCAGCAGGGTTCAGACCTTGCTTACTCTTGTAAGGGCACAGTTATTTCAGATTTTATTCTAGTTAAAATGGAAAGCTATCAAAGAGTCTAAATAAGAGAATGAAAAATGTGAGGTGCTTTAGAAAGAGAATCTGGCCGCTACACAGCGAATGGACTGTGCAGGGGCAAGAGTGGAAGGAGGGATATGAGTTAGTGGACAAGACACGGTGATGGCTTGGATAGGTTCTAGCAGATGGAGTGAAGTGGTTGATTTCTGGATATAGTTTGATAGCAGTGCTAACTGACCTTGCTGATGAATTGGATGTGGAGAGTGAGAGAGAGAAAGACGGAGGAATCAAGGATAACTCCTAGATGTTTTTCTTGACTGAGCAACCTGATGGATGGGTTGCCATTTATTAAGCTGTGGAAGGCTTGTAAGGAAGGAGATTTAGAGTGGGGGCAGGAAAATCAATATTTCAGTTTAGGCCATATTAAGTTTGAGATGCCTCTTAGACATTCTCGTGAAATATTGAGTAGGACACATGGTCAAACTAATCAGGAGCTCAGTGGAGAGGTCCAGGAGAGATAAATGTGAGAATCATCTGTATAAAGATGATATTTGAAGTTATGGCCCTGGATGAGATCTTCTCGCCAGAGTGTAGAGAGAAAAGTGCTGTGAGCAATGAGCCTGGGGTTCTGGAAGAGGAGGAGGACTCTGCAAAAGCATTTTAGAAGGAGTGGGCCATGACGTAGGAAGACAACCAGGCAAATGCATTCTCCCAGTGAAAGTGTTGCCCAGTGATGACCCCAGATTGAACCAGGAATCTTGGGCAAAACTCAGACTTCTCTCTCCTTGGTCTAGACTAGAATGAAGCCAAATATCATCCCTCTAAATTCAATGTTACATGAAAAAATATGTAGTAGGCTGTATTAATAATTATCTTTGTATTAAAGATGAACTTGAAGCCCAGAGAGGTTAAATCAGTGGCTCCACGTGGCGAACGATGGAGCCAGAAGTTAGACTCAGAACTTCTGAGTCTGAATCCCATCTCATTCCCTCTTCACCAGGCATCCTGCCAACTAGAACAGAGCAGGGGACTTTCCATGCTAAAACCACATTGCCTTCTGCACACTTGAGCTCTGTCTCTTCATTCACTCCTCTTTTTCTCATAGTCAGCAACCTGATAGGATTGATGGGATCATTTAGGGTAATGAGAATTTCAGATACACTTGATAATGCTAGCAAAGAGAAGCCACTGTGGATTGAAAAGCTGAAATCAGACCTCCCTGTCTTAAACTGATTTGGTTAGATCCCTGATCTGGATCAGTTGGTCACTTTGGAAAATTCTGGAGCCTGTAGTGATTTCATTTTAATGAGACCTGCAAGTACCAAGCGGGAACATTTCTGAACCCCCACAGTATGAATTTTTCTCCATGATGCTGGCAGATCCAAGAATTTGTTTCTCTGTTTACAGAATATTAAAATTCCTTGGGCTCCCAGGAACAACCACAGGTCTCAGATTTTCCAGGTCAACCCCAATTATATGTAATTTTCAACAAAGTTGAGCCATGAAGCGTATAAAAATACGGAAGAATTTTTATACTTGCAAAAGACTTTTCATGTAAATAAATTCACGTACCAGTTTGCATGACCACTGGCAGCCTGACATCAGTATCAATACATTTTAAATGTAATAGAAATCGTGTAGCTCTTGAGGAAACATTAAGAATAAGAAAGCTAAAATTTGCTTCATGTTTACATGTAAGGATTTAAATAAAGATAGTTCTTTTTTATATTACTGCAATTTAAGTAAAAATATTTTCCGCTGACCATTTTGAATTATAAAATTACCGTGTTTTAGAACTGGACAGAACCTTAGAGCTCATTTTATTAAACCCCCTCATTGTATAGGTGGGGAAAGTGAAGAGGCAGCCTGTTTCGCTTATGGAAAGTTCCACAAAGTTTATTTTTATGTTAAAGAATATACAAATTCCTTGGGCTCACAGGGACTCTCCTAAATTTTACAACCATATATCTCAGATTGTCCAGGTTAGCCCCAATTCCATATAATGCCCAACAAAGTTGATTATGACAAGATGGAAGACTTTTTATACTTTTGTAAGATTTTTGATGTCACCCTATGGTTTCTACTCACTGATGGTGGATTTTCTGGAGACACACTGAACAAACCTGATGCCTCATCTTCAGGAAAATCCTCCAGATATCTGATACCCCCCTGAGTCTTCTTTCCTCCTATTTTCCATATAAGACTTGGCTTCCCAATCTGCTGGCACCTGTGAAAGCACTCATTTGTTAATGTCCTTCTAGAAACTTGAGGCCCCAAATTGACTACATTTAAGAGCTGCATTCTGTAAAGTGGAGTTTTGCCATTAAGTATCTTGTCAGCAATTTGAGGTTAATATTTTTCATGTGAAAAACTTCCAAGCCTCCTCTTCACAATCTCGAGCTTTTAATTTGTTATTTTTAGAGTTGCAAGACTTTATGTCTATTCCTGTTGAGTTTTATATTTATGGTTTAGGCCCAGGATTCCAGATCTGGTAAGATAATTTTTAATTTAGATTCTGTCGTCTATAATATTAGTTTTCTCTCAGTTTTGTGTCACACTTATGTTTGTTATGCATGTTTCCTGGATTTTTTTTTTCAAGACTTAAGATGACTTATTGCTCATTTAAATTTTAAAAACATCTATTAGAACTACCATGCTGGATATCATACTGCTGCTTCAAGACCTCCCAACCTTCAGCAGAAATTGCTGATAGATCATAGTACTCTCTTCCGCAGAACTCAGATGCACTTTCAGTCTTGTTCTCACAGAGGACTGTAGCCAGCCACTGTTAACCAATCAGATTCGCTCTTTAGGTGAAACCTTCTTCACTTCCCCAACCTCTCACTGAAGCTTTTCATCCAGGTAGACACAAAGTCAATGATCAATTCTTTGGATATGTCTCAACCTGCTGTAAGTTCACCTTAGAGAGCTATCATCCAAATGACATACTATCATTTTAGCCAAATAAGACTGTCAAAGAATTGAAATTTGCTGAAATACAGACATACCACAGAAGCTATGAGCAAGATAAAGAGAGCAATTGAGCTTTAGGATCAGATGTACTTGATGAAAAAAACACTGATCTTCCTCTTACAAACTGAATGAGATTAGCCAATCACATGATCTCTCAAAGATTGTTTCTTTCTTTGTAAAATGGAGGTGATAAAACTTATCTTGGAATTTTGCTGGGATTATTAAATGTGACACACATTTAATACAAAAGCATACAGTAGGTGGTCAATAAACAGTAGCTATGATTATGTATCAAAACAAAAGCTAAGACTAATTTGATGAGGGCTTTTAATTGTAAATCCAGTCTGGCACCTAATAATCAGTAATTTTGTTTAAGCATTTACTAATTATCATTTTAATTAATTAAAAAATTTCCCAGAGACCAATATGGTTTTATTCTATATTAATTACAAGATTTTCTTGATGGTCCTAAAATAATCAGACATTTCCATCTGAGATCCGGCTACAGGTTCCTTGCGATTTGGAACACGAAAACATGTCTTCCTTAATGTCAGTAATAGGGGTGAGGCAGATATTCCCGGGCAGCAGCTACTTATTCATATGAGACAACATCTCTGTGGGTCACTTACTCTCCTCCCACCCCAGGCTTCCTGATTTAAGAACTCAAAGAGTAGCTGTCTCCAAGGGTGTGGGGGCAAAATAGCAACTTTTAACAGAGATTCCTCAATTCCCTAACCATCTACATAGGTCATCTGTAGGTGAAGGAATTTTACCATTGATGATAAGGTCTTTATTCATCCATCCATCCATTCATTTATTCAACAAGTATGCATTAAGTTCTTACTGTATGCTAGGCTCTAAACTGGCTGATGGACTTATAAAAATTATGCTCTCATATAAATTACAATCTAATGGGGAAATAAACTTTATAACAGTTTCACAAATGTTTAATTACTAGCTGTTGTTAGCTTCTGAGGAAAAGTCAAAGAGTCTAATAAGAAAGTAATAAATGAAAGTACTTGATGTAATCTGGAAGAGCAAGGAAGATTTCTAAAAGGACTTGAGCTAAGATGTGAGGAACACACAGGAATTAAACAGACAAAGAGGAGTGAGACAAGTCAGCAAGGAAACCATCTATCAAGATAGAAGCATGAGAAAATGCATGAAATAGGAAGGAACAAGGCACTTTCGGGGAGCTGAAAGAAGGTCAGGGACTGAAAGAAACCTAAAGGCAGAGAAAAGGCAGTGGCAAAGGTGGTAATGATTGGTGATAGTAGAAGTGACGTGTGGTAAAGTTGGTAAAATGTTTCTGGCAGTGATGAGTGGTGGTGGTGATGTTAATGAGTGGTGTGGGGATGTGTGATGTGGAGGGATGTGGTGTGAGGATGTATGATGTAGGAATGCTTGTTGGAGGGATATGTGTTGTGGGGATGTGTTATGGGGAGATGTGTGGTATGGGGATGTGTGGTGTAGGATGTGTGGTGAGTGGATGTGTAGTGAAGGGTGCAGTGTGAGGATGTGCGATGTGGGGGTGTGTGGTGTGGAGGGATATGTGGTGAGGGTAAGTGTAATGTGGTGATATGTCATGTGGGAATGTGTGGTATGAGGATGTATGATTTGGGATGTGTGGTGTGGGGAGGTGTGGTGTGGGGATACGTAGTGGTGGAATGTTTTGTGGGGGGATGTGTAATATGGGGATGTGTGGCGATGAGATGTGTGGTGTGAAGATGTGTGGTGTGAAGATGTGTGGTAGTAGAATGTTTTGTGGGTGGCTGTGTGGCTTGGGGCTGTGTGGTGTGGAGGGATGTGGTGGTGTGGGGATGTGTGGTGTGGGGACGTGTGATGTGGGGATGTGTTTTGTGAGGATGTGTGGTGGTAGGATGTGTGGTGTAGTGTGTATTGGGGAGATATTGCTGGGAGTGTTGCTCGTGGGGGATATATGGTGTGGAGATGTGTGGTGTGGAGATGTGTGGTGTGGGGATTAGTGCTGTAGGAATGTGTGTCGGAGAGATATTTGTTGAGGGCACATGTTATGGGGGGATGTGTGGAGTGGGGATGTGTGGTGGGGGAGGTGTGGTATGGGAATATGTGGTGTGAGAGTGTGTGGTGGGGGGATGTGTGGTGTTGGGATATGTAGTATGGGGATGTGTAGTGAGGAAAATATGTTGGGTGGATATGTGATGTGGGGATGTATGGTGTGGGAATATGTGGTGGTGGAATGTTTTGTGTGAGGATGTGTGGTAAGATGTATGGTGTGGGGATGTGTGGTGTAGTGATATGTGGTGAGGGGTTGTGTGGTATGGGGATGTGTGATGTGGAGATGTGTGGTGGTGAGATGTGTGGTGGTGGAATGTTTAGTGGGGGTATAGGTGGTGTGGGGATATGTGGTGAGATGTAGGTGGGGGAATCTGTAGGGTAGGGATATGTTATGGGGGAATGTGTGGTATGGGGTTATGTGGTGATGGAATGTTTTATGGGGGGATGTGTGGTGGGATGCATGGTGTGGGAACATGTGATATGAGGATGTGTGATGTGGTTATGTGTGGTCTAGTGATATGTGGTGAGGTGATGTGTGGTATGGGGATGTGTAATGTGGGAATGTATGGTGGTGGGATGTGTGGTAACCGGATGTGTGGTGGTGGGATATGTGATGGTGGATGTATGGTGGGGGGATCTGTGGTGTAGGGATGTGTTACGGGTGGATGTGTGGTGTGGGCATGTGTTATGGGCAGATGCGTGGTGTGGGGATATGTGATGTGGGGATGTTTGGTGTGGGGATGTGTGGTGTGGAGCTATGTTGTGGTGGAATGTTTTATGGGGGATGTGTGGTGTGAAGATGTGTGGTGGTGATATGTGTGGTGAGGGGATGGGTGGTGTGGGGATGGGTGGGGCAGGAATGTGTGTTGGGGAGAAAATTGTTGGAGGGATGTGTTAAGGAGGAGATGTGTGGTGTGGATATGTGTAGTGGTGGGATGTCTGGTGTGAGGATGTGTAGTGGAGGGAATTGTGGAGTGGCGATGTGTGGTGTGGAGATGTGTGTGATGGGGATGTATGGTGTGATGACGTACGGTGATGGAATATATGGTGAGGGGATGTGTGGTGTGGAGATGTGTGGTGTGGGAATGTGTGGTATAGAGATGTGTGGTGTGGGAAGTTTGGTGTGAGGGTGTGTGCTGGTGGAATATGTGGTGAGGGAATGTGTAGTGTAAGAATGTGTGTTGGGGTGGAATTGCTGGGAATGTCTCTCATGAGGGTGATGTGTGGTGGGGGATGTGTGGTGTGGGGATGTGTGGTGTGGGGATGTGTGGTGTGGGGATGTGTGGTGTGAGGATGAGTGTTGTAAGAATGTGTATTGGGGAGATATTTGTTGAGGGCACATGTTATGGGGGGATGTGAGGTGTGGGGATATGTGGTGCGGAGATGTGTGGTATCAGGATGTGTTGTGGTGGGATGTGTAGTGAGAGGAAGTGCATTGTGGGATGTGTGGTGTTAGGATGTGTGGTGGTGGGATGTCTAGTGTGGAAATGTGTGGTGGTGGGATGTGTGGTGGGGTGATGTATGGTGGGAGGATCTGTGGTGTAGGGGTGTGTTATGGGTGGATGTGTGGTGTGGAGATATGTGGTGATGGAATGTTTTGTGGGGGGATGTGTGGTGGTGGAATGTGTGATGTGCAGATGTGTGGTGGTGGGCTGTGTGGTTGTGGAATGTTTTGTGGTGGGATGTGTAGTGTGGGCTGTGTGGTTTGGAGGGATGTGGTGGGGTGGAGGATGTGTGGTGTGGGAAGTGTAGTATAGGAATTTGTGTTGAGGAGATAGTTATTGAGGGAATGTGTAAAGGCAGGGGGATGTGTGGTGTGGGGATGTGTGGTGTGGAGTTGTGTAGTATGGGAATGTGTGGTGGTGGAATCTGGTGTAGGGATGTGTAGTTTGAGGGTATGTGGTGCTGGGATGTGTGTTGTGGGGATATGTGGTATGGAGATGTGTGAGGTGGGAATATTTGTTGTGGGGATGTGTGGTGGTGGAATGTTTGGTTTGGGAATGTGTGGTGGTGGAATGTGTGATAAGGGAATGTGTGGTGTAGGAATGTATATTGGGGTGATATTGCTGGGGGTTCTATCATGGGGGATGTGTGATGTGGAGATGTGTGGTGTGGGAATGAGTGTTGTAGGAATGTGCGTTGGAGAGATACTTGTTGAGGGTACATGTTACAAGTGGGATGTATGGTAGTGTGGAGACAAGTGGTGTGAGGATGTGTTGTGGTGGCATGTGTTGTGGTGGGAAGAGTGATGAGGGGAAGTGTGGTGTGGGGATATGTGGTGTGGAGATGTGTGGTAGGGGAAATGTGTGGGAATGTGTGGTGGAGAGAAGTGTGGTGTTGGGATATGTTGGGATGTATGGTGGCAGAAGTGTGGTGGGAACATGTGTGGTGTGGGCAGGTGTGGTGGTGGTATGTGTGGTGTTGGGATGTGTGCTGGTGGGATGTGTGGTGGGAGAAGTGTGGTGGGAACATGTGTGGTGTGGGCAGGTGTGGTGGTGGTATGTATGCTGGTGGAATATGTGGTGTGCAGATGTGTGGTGACGGGACATGTGTTTAGGGGATGTGTGATGGAGGAATGTGTGGTAGGGGGATGTGTGGTGGTGTTGGTATGTGTTGTTATGGGATGTGTTGTGGGAGGATTGTAGCGGGGGAATGTGTGATTTGGGGATGTGTGGTGTGGAGATGTGTGAGGTGGAGATGTTTTGTGTGGGGATGTGTGGTGGTAGGGTGTGTGGTGAGGGGATGGGTGGTGTGGGGGTCTGTGGTGTCGTAATGTGTGTTGGAGATATATTTGTTTGAAGGATGTGTTTTCTGGAGGTTGTGTGGTGTGGGCATGTGTGGTGTGGAGATGTGTGGTGTTGGGATGTTTGGTGTGGGGGCATGTGGTGATGGGATGTGTAGTTTGGGGATGTGTGGTGGTGAGATGTGTGGTGAGGGAATGTGTGGTGTGGGGATGTGTGGTGTGGAGGGATGTGGTGGTGTGCAGGATGTGTGGTTTGGGGATGTATGATGTGAGAATGTGTGCTGGGGACATTTGTTGGGGGGGTGGGTTATGCACCTCACCTTTCCCCTGCTCCATCTGGGACTCTCTGTTGTGTTGCCTGTCAGGGCAGTCATTGGTGATAGCCGGGCACCATCTAGTTCTTCTGGTCTCAGGCTGATGAAGTCTCTGGTTTATGTGGCCCTTTCTGTCTCTTGGGCTAATAGTTTCCTTGTGTCTTTGCTGTTCTTCATTCTCCTTTACTACAGGTGGCTGGGACCAATTGATGCATCTTAGATGGCCACTTGCTTGCTTTTAAGACCCCAGACGCCGCTCACCAAAGTAAGATGCAGAACGTTATCTTAATAAACTTTGTTATGCCAATTGACTTAGATGTCCCCTGAAAGCATGTTCCCCAGACCCCTACCCCTGCTACTCTGACCCTCAAAGTGTTTGATTCTATTCAGGAACCTTCTTAGCTTTGGTTTAGTCCAGTTGTGCTGACTTCCCCTGTAGTGAGTGCTGTCCTTCCCTTCACCTAAGATAATTCTTATCTACTATCTAGTTGGTAAATAACCTTCCCCCTCCCTCCCCACCCTCATAACCACCAAAGAATGTTTTCTTCTGTGTTTAAACCTTTTCCTGAGTTCTTATAATAGTGGTCCTATATAGTATTTGTCCTTCTGTGATTGACTAACTTCACTCAGCATAATGACCTCCACGGTCCTCCATGTTATGTTTCACGGCTTCGTCGTTGTTCTTTATTGTGGCGTAGTATTCCATTGTGTGGATATACTGTAATTTGTTTATCCATTCATCCGTTGATGGGCACCTAGGTTGTTTCCATTTTTTTGCTGTAATGAACAGTGCTGCAATGAACTTGGGTGTGCATGTATCTATTCATGTGACGGCTCTTATTTCTCTAGGATATATTCCAAGGAGTGGGATAGCTGGATCATATGGTAGTTCTATTTCTAGCTTTTTAAGGAAGCGCCTGATAGATTTCCAAAGTGGTTGTACCATTTTACATTCCTACCAACAGTGTATAAGTTTTCCAGTCTCTCCACAACCTCTTCAGCATTTATTGTTCTGTGTTTTTCGGATGAATGCTAGCCTTGTTGGGGTGAGATGATATCTCATTGTAGTTTTGATCTGCATTTCTCTAATGGCTAATGATCATGAGCATATCTTCATGTGTCTGTTA
Organism: Trichechus manatus latirostris; assembly: GCF_000243295.1. NCBI lineage: Eukaryota > Metazoa > Chordata > Mammalia > Sirenia > Trichechidae > Trichechus > Trichechus manatus. Next base: position 7,793,646 of record NW_004444027.1, read on the forward strand.
GCTGCCTGAATATCTTCTTTGGCAAAGTGCCTGTTCATATTGTTTGCCTATTTTTTAATTGGGTTGTCTTTTTGTTGTTGAGGTTTTGCAGTATCTTGTAGATTTTAGAGATTAGATGCTTATTAGATTTGTCATAGCCAAAATTTTCTTCCCAGTCTGTAGGTTGTCTTTTTACTCTTTTGGTGAAGTCTTTTGATGAGCATAAGTGTTTGGTTTTTAGGAGCTCCCATTTATCTGGTCTCTCTTCTAGTGTTTGTGCATTGTTACTTATGATTCATATTGTGTTTATGCCCTGTATTAGGGCTCCAAGCATTGTCCCTATTTTTTCTTCCATGATCTTTATCGTTTTCAATTTTATATTTAAGTCTTTGATCCATTTTGAGTTACTTTTTGTGCATGGTGTAAGGTATGGGTCTTGTTTCAGTTTTTTGCAGATGGATATCCAGTTATGCCAGCACCATTTGTCAAAGAGGCTGTCTTTTCACCAATTAATGGACTTTGGGCCTTTGCCAAATATCAGCTGTTCATAGGTGGATGGATTTATGTCTGGATTCTCAATTCTGTTCCTTTGATCTATGTTTATCTGTTGTTATACCAGTACCAGGCTGTTTTAACTACTGTGGCGGTATAATAGGTTCTAAAATCAGGTAGTATGAGGCCTCCCACCTTGTTCTTCCTCTTGAGTAATGCTTTACTTATTTGGGGCCTCTTCCTTTTCCATATGAAGCTGGTGATTTGTATCTCCATCTCATTAAAAACTGCTGTTGGAATTTGGATGGGGATTGCATTATATCTGTAGATCACTTTGGGTAAAATTGATGTTTTCACAATGTTGAGTCTACTCAACCATGAGCAAGGTGTGTTTTTCCACTTATGCAGGTCTCTTTTGGTTTCTTGCAGTAGTGTCTTGTAGTTTTCATTGTATAGATCTTTTACGTTTCTGGTTAGATTTATTCCTAAGTATTTTATCTTCTTGGGGGTGATTGTAAATGGTATTGATTTGGTGATTTCCCCTTCGAGGTACTCTTTGTTGGTGTAAAGGAACCCAACTGATTTTTGTATGTTTATCTTGTATCCTGAAACTTTGCTGAAATCTTCTATTGGTTCCAGTAGTTTTCTTATGGATTCCTTAGGGTTTTCTGTGTCTAAGATCATATCATCTGCAAACAGAGATACTTTGACTTCTTCCCTACCAATTTGGATGCCTTTATTTCTTTTTCTAGCCTAATTGCTCTGGCTGGGACCTCCAGCACAATGTTGAATAAGAGTGTTGATAAAGGGCATCCTTGTGATCCATAGAGTTTTTATTGGCAAATTTTCTGAAGTAGATCCCAGACCTTGCTTCCTCATTTGTCTTAGTCTGGCTGCTTATTTGGATGTAATAACAAGGTCCAGCCCCAAGCCTGTGGTTTTGAGTCTCGTTCCCCACAGATCCTCATGGGGAGACTCTTCGAAGAAGCAAAGCTTTGGTAAAAACAGCAGCTGTTACTACCCATTAGCCCACTCTCCACAGATGTGAGGCCCCTGATAGGCATGGGGTGATATCATTTTTAGTTGATGGATCTGGTGTTAACCTTGCTAAGCTACTGCTAGGGGAAGAGAAGAATGGTTCAGTTGCACTTTAAGTTTCTTCCAAGCCAACCACCCTTGACTATTGAGTCCTGGTCCTTTCTTCCCTCTCCCTCTTTTCTTCTTTTAATAACATGTGGCCAAAGAATAAGTACTAAATCTGTGAAGACAGAAGATTTTCAAATTCTTGGCAGGGAACTTGAAGACATTACAGATTTTCCATGGCAAGTGAGCACTAGCAACAAATGAAGCATCACTGTGGAAGGTCTACACTCTGTGGGTGGTGGATTCTAACAGGATCCCATTGCATCATGAACAAAAATATGTAAGTATCGCAAATAGAGTCTTTTTCTTTTAAAACCAGTATGCTATGGTATTTGCCCCAGGTGCCTACTATCCTCTTGAAACCACAACCTAGGTTTGACGACTGTAAAACAAAATACTAGAAGGCTAAATACAGACCTGTCTGGCAGAATATCACACTTCACACATGAGAAGTGAGCTGCTCTCCTCTTGGGATGTTTTACACATTGTTGTGTGTTTAAATTATGGAACAAATGTTCCTTGGACTTCTTATCATCTTGCCAAGCAGTACATGTAGTCCTGGCCCAAATCTCTGGAAAGTACTTTCCTAAGCATTTGCTGTCACTAAAAGAGAAAGTGGATTCTCAGTGACTACACTGTCAAAAATCCAAGAGAGGATTAGAACAGAGGGCAGTGCACCAGGCCTGGGTGCATATCAGAAACTGAGGTGGTATCGCAAGTCACAAGTCAGTGTTTTTAAGAAATTCCCCAGGTGGTTGTTATATAGCCAGTCCTGCTCTTCTTGCAAGTCAAGCTCAAGTCCCTCTATTACTTGTGCATGGCTTCACAAATATTGTTGATAAAATTTTCAAGTGAGGAAACTGAGATTCAGTGAGTTGAAACTTCGTGCCCAAGCAAGAGATCATCAGGCCAAGAGTTGATCAGCAATAGGGTAGGACTGGGCCTCAGGGCTATTTTCCTAGCTCTATGGTGGCCCTGATGGTGAAGTAGTTAAGAGCTCAGGCTGCTAACCAAAATGTCAGCAGTTAGAATCCACCAGCCACTCATTGGAAACCCTATGCGGCAGTTCTACTCTGTCCTAGAGGGTTGCTATGAGTTGGAATCTACTCGATGGCATACAGCAATGGCACACACATGGTCCATATGACTCCATCTCCCCCTACTTCTCAGGGTCATTGCGTCAGACTGGCGGAATTGTTTTCTCTTAAAGCTCACATTTTGCCCTTCCACTACTTACCCTGGTTTTTCTTTCTTTCTTTCTTTTTTTTTTTTTTTGAGGTAAGATCTGATTTGGAGATCATCTATGGTGAAAACAACTTATAAATCAAGAGCTTGATGAAGAGAAAGTAGACAAGCTAATCACCCTCAAGGATGGCTGGACCTTGGATAATGGCATAGCTTTGCTTTTGCTAAAATCCTCATTAAACATGGGTGTCAAGAAAACACTCATCTGCTTTTCAGAGGTCACCAAATTAGAGAGATGGAAAAACTTCTGGGTGACAGGTAGGGGAGTAACTGGTGAATAACTATAGCCCAACCCAATGGAGTGGCACCATTCATTGCTGCTTGGAATAGGAAGCAAATTCTGGAGGCCCTGAGGGTCCTGGAAAACCTGCCTGGTGGAACTGGGGACTTCACGTTCTCACTTATGGTCGCATCATGAGCCTCTTCCCCAGCCCATGTGGGAGGGCATAGTTCCTGGGCTCTTGTAACCAGGTTTTCTGCCTGTATTATGGAACATGAACCTTACACAGAGCCTCAGAGATAAACCAGGCAGAAGTTTTCAGAGCCCTACAAATGACTTGGAGAAATTTTAAGGGATATCTCGATGGCCAAAAGGGTGGCAAAGTGGACTGGGCTCCAGGAAATCCACATCAATTTAACCAGAGCAGCTCTATTCTGATTGATGACATCAGCTCTGCTTCTCTTTGACAAAAGTTTCTGTGGCTAAAATGTTTGAGAACTACAGATCCAGGCTAAGGATAAGAGGTAAACAATCTAATATTCTTTCCTTATGGAGTTAACTGGTAATTCACTCACTCCCCTTTCCTAGTCAAACCACAAAACCGTGAGCTTTTGCCTTTGTTCTTGGTAAATGTGTCTTGCCCCAAAATTTAAAAAAAAGCAGAAAAAATACAATCAATTCCCTGCTGCTCTTCCGAGTAAGCACCCAAAGAGCTATGTGGTATTCCAGTGATGCCCCAGAGCTCAGAGCCGTTTTAAAATTCCTCTCTGAGTTTTCAAGGAGCTTCAAAAAAAGATCACCTTCTTAACTTAGAATTCCTCACATTTCATTCAACATATATTCACTGAACCTCTTGTATGTTCCAAGCCATCTTCTGGGCACTAGTGATACAACAATAAAGAGAAAAACATCCTTGTCTTTGGGGAGTGAACATCCTGGGTCTTGGTCTTACCTCCTCTACAGGAAGTAAACTCCTCTAGGGCTCTGATATGGATCACACCCATCTTTTTCTCTCTTGTAAGGTTCCCCTTACATTCTTATGGATTTGAATGAAATGCTGTTTTAGGGCCTTATCTAAAGCCTGGTACCTTCTGCAGGGCAGGAAGACAGTGCACTCCGGCTGAGACTGAATGGGGACCAGGTCTCCGGGGAGCTCGGGATTCAGAGAGAGTGGGTTTGAGAGTCTCCTGAACATCCCTCTCACCCTCTCCCAACTCAGTCCTAAATCAGTTGTTCTCTGGGCCATAGGACAGTTCCCTTGTCATCCAGGTGAAAAGATGTGATGTGGGTGGATGATAAACCTAAACCTCAAACCAAAGGAACCACTTTAGACTCAGGACCCTCTATCCATCTGCTTCTTCTTTGCATCAGTTTCTATGGGATCTGTACTTCCAGTGCTGCAGAAAGTCAACCTCCAGCTGGTCCAATGAAAAAAGTGTTTTAGGGGTGTTCCCATGCTCACCCAGAACGTGCTGTGCACTGGGAACCCTGAAGGTGGAAAGGATGCCTGCCAGGTAATGAAGCTTGCATTGTGCTTGTACAGGGGCTGCCATGGAGGGCTGGCCAACATTTCCAAGATAATTGGCTTCCTTCTTCCTCCTCTTGGAGTCCCTGGGTGGTACAAACAGTTAAGTGCTTGACTACTAAGCCAAAGCTTGGCGGTTCAAACCCACCCAGAGGCACCTCGGAAAGAAAGGTCACAGCCTTGAAAACCTTATGGAGCACAGTTCTACTCTGCAAGATACAGAGTCTCCACAAGTCAGAACTGACTGGACGGCAATTGGTGTGGGTTTTTTTTGTTTTGTTTTGTTTTTCCTCCTCTGGATAAGATGCTCTGTAACCAAAGGGAGGCAGCAAGTGATAGTGGTTAAAGGTGCAGTCTCTGAAGTCAGATAATCTGGCTTTCCTCCTGGTTGCTCTACTTAGTGCCTATGTGACCTGGAAAACTGACTTCCCCCCATTCCTGTGTCTTTTCAGATTTCCTCCACTGTAAAATGGGAATATTAATAATTCCTACCTTTTAGGGTTGCTAAGGCATTAGCAGTTCAGTGGGAGAATTCTCACTTTTCATGTGGGGGACATAGGTTCAATTCCCAGCCAATGCACCTCATACACAGCCACCAGCTAGCTGCCTGTCAGTGGAGGCTTGCATGTTGCTATGATGCTGAACAGGTTTAAACAGAGCTTTCGCACTAAGACAGACTAGAAAGGACTGGCAATCTGCTTCTGAAAATCAGCCAGAGAAAACCCTATGGATCACGACACTCTGATCCACTACCATTCATGGGGATGGTGCAAGACTGGGCAGGGTTTCATTCCATTGTGCATGGGATTACCATGACTTGGGGGCCGCTTGATAGCAGCTAACAACAACAACAGGGTTGCTGTGAGAATTAATGCATGCAAAGCGCTTAAAACAGTGTGCAACAGAGTAAGGTAACAGTAAATGTTAGGTATATTATTTTCTTCATTGCCGTATGCTCAGTGCTCTAGAGCATACAAACTGCTTCCACAAATACATAAAAGTGTTTTGAATTAGCTCTATGAGGCAGGCCTATTTCAGATAGGGAAACTGAGGATCAGAGAAGCTAAAAGTCCTTGCTGAGGACACACCAGCAAGTAAAGGACAGATCCAGGATTATAACGAAGTCATGAGGGCTTCTGGGGTGAGAACTAGCTTTTGGCCTCCAGTAGAAACAGGGAGCCCAAATCCAGCAACCCAGCCTGGCCACAAACAGATTTGCCTGGTCCAATGATCACCAAACAGTGAGAGTTGCCATTGATTAAGCACTTGCCATATGCCGGAACTATGCTTAGTGCTTCATAGTTGTCATTTCCTTTCATTCACACAGTCATTCTGTGGGAGAGGTACAGTTATCATCACTAGTTTAAAAACCAAGGCTTAAACCATTTAAAGATCCCTGGATGACACACACAGTTTGCGCTCAGCTGCTAATTTAAAGGGTGGCAGTTCAAACCTCCTCAGCAGTGCTGCAGAAGAAAGGCCTGGTGATCTGCTTTGGTAAAGATTACAGCCAAGAAAATCCTATGGGACAGTTCTACTCAACACATGAGATCATCATGAGTTGAAATCGACTCAATGGTAACAAGTCTGGTTTTTTAAAAAAAATTCATTTTGTTTCAAGTGAAACTTTACAGTGAAAATCAGTTTTCTCATTCAAAAATGTATACACAAATAGTTTTGTGACATTGGTTGCAATCCCCACAAAGTGTCAGCACTCTTTCCCTTTCCACCCCAGGTTCCCTGTGTCCATTCGTCCAGTTTTCCTGTCCCTTCCTGCCTTCTCATCTTTATTTTTGGGCAGGTGTTGCCCATTTGGTCTCATATACTTGACTGAACTAAGAAGCATATTCTTAACTTATGTTATTATTTGTTTTATAGTCCTGTCTAATCTTTAGCTGAAAGTTGGACTTCAGGAGTGGCTTCAGTTCTGAGTTAGCAGAGTGTTCCGGGGCTATAGTTTTGGGGGCTTCTCCAGTCCCTATCAGACCAATAAGTCTGGTCTTTTTCTGTGAATTGAATTTTGTTCTACATTTTTCTCCTGCTCCATCCTAGACCCTCTATTGTGATCCCTGTTAGAGCCATCTGTGGTGGTAGCCGGGCACCATCTAGTTCTTCTGGGCTCAGGCTGGTGGAGGCTATGGTTCATGGTGTCCATTAGTCCTTTGGATTAATATTTCCCTTGTGTCTTTGGTCATCTTCATTCTCCTTTGCCCTGGATGGGATGGGAAAAATAGATGTATCTTAGATGGCCACTTGCAAGCTTTTAAGACCCCAGACGCTACTCACCAAAGTAGGATGTAGAATATTTTCTTTATGAACTATGATATGCCAACTGACCTAGTTGTCCCCTGAAACCATGGTCCCCAGCCCTCAGCCCCAGTAACTTGGTCCCTCAAGCTGTTTGGGTGTGTCTAGGAAGCTTCTATGATTTTGCCTTGGTAAAGTTGTGCTGACTTCCCCTATATTGTGTGTTCTTTCCCTTCACCAAAGTTAACACTTGTCTACTATCTAGTTAGAGATTTCCCTTCCCCACACTTCCTGTCTCTTGTAACCATCAAAGACCATTTTTTTCTGTGTGTAAACCTTTCCTTGGGTTTTTATAATAGTGGTCTCATACAATATTTGTTCTTTTGTGATTGACTTACTTCACTCAGCATAACGCCCTCCAGATTCATCCATGTTGTGAGATGTTTCTTGGATTCATCATTATTCTTTATCATTGCATAGTATTCCATTGTGCGTATGTACCATAATTTGTTCATCTATTCATTTGTAGGTTTCGTTTTAAAAAAAAAATTTAAGAAATTTTTCAAACTGACTTACACTTGGATTTGAATCAAGGTCTATTTGCCTCTAGAAATTTAAGTTAACTACACTGCTGTTTTGCTTCACATTTTTTCACGCAGATCTCATTGTCTCCACAGAAGCAATTATAATTCTTCATTTTAAAGAAAGTCATGTGACTTTCCAATTACTTCAAGCAATTTAGTGAAGAATAGTTGGGTTCAAAGGATGTTGATGAGCACAGCAATTTGTTCATGATAACAATGTGGTACAAAGAATCAGGTAACCCCATAACCTGGTAATGTTGCTCTTGTTTTTGTATTTGGAATTCTAACACATCACTTATTACTTTCTTTCAAGTTTTATATTTTTAGTAAAGAAAAAAGAAAGTTTTATTCGGCATATATTCAAAAAGGCAAAAGTGGGAAACGGACAACCATGCTGCCAGAGCCATGTCTGTCCAAGTCCAAGGAAATATCACAGAACAGACGAAAGTGGGAAAACAGACAAGCATGCTGCCACAGCCATGTCTGCCCGAGTCCCTCAAGTTTTATTTTTTTAATTTAGATTTTTTATAAGCAACGTGTTCAGCAGGATCTTATTTATGTAAAACAATAATGACGTATGCCTATTTGTATACACAAGGATATAGAAAGTTATATCTTGATATATTACTAGAAGTTGCCTTTGCATGGTGGGATTATAAGTGTCATTTGTTTATTTGAAAACATATACATGCGCATGGTAAAGAAAATCTAAATAGTATTAAAGGGTATAAAGCGTAAAATAAATCTCCCTCTCACACTTGGTCCCCAACTCACTGCATAGAGGGAAACCCCTGTTACAGGTGTGTATCTTTCCTGAAACACTTTTCATATACAATTATGAGTATTTTAATTTTTTTTCCCCATATCTAAATTTTCAGATTTTTTTTGGACAGTTAAACATCACTCTTGAATAGAATTAAAAACAACCGCAAAGATTTTTGGACATGAAAGGGATTATATTTCTCAATTTTCAGGTCAATTTTGTCTGCTCAGCTTATTTGGCACTTTTCTTCATGATGTTTTAAAATTTTTAAATTGCTTAAAATTTAATATTTTAAACCAAAATATAATATTTTGTATTTTTTGCATTATATATATCAGTTTTTATGCCTACTATAGGCCTGGTTGCACAGTGATTAAGAGCTCAGCCGTTAACCAAAAGGTCAGCAGTTCTAATCCACCAGTTGCTTCTCAGAAACCCTATGCGGCAGTTCTACTCTGTTCTATCAGGTCACTATGAAGTTGGAATCTACTTGATGACAGCAGATTTGGTTTTTTTGGTTTTGTATTTAACAAATGACCCATTATGTGGCATAATGAGTTTTTGTTTTTACTTTTTGTTATTGTGAACAATGCAAATAATGGGCTGGTTGAAAATGGATCTGAAGTTAAAAGGCAGTGGAAATTTTCAAAGAATTCTGTAAAACAACAAAAGTGCTTAGAGACATATGAATTACAAAACCATTCCTTGGTCCATCAAAATGAATACATGAAACTCAATGATGAATATTACTTTTTGACTAAATTGTCATTTATCATATTACTTGTGCAATTTTTTTTTTTTTTTTTGCTATCTTTTCTAACAGTCATATAGCTTGGAGCACAATCATGTAGTTTTGTAGCCTAATCAAAATTAAAAGTATCAGCTCATCCCAAAACACAACTTTTTTGCCTTGTCCCAGGTGCTTATACCTTAATAGACTCTAGGAGTAACTTGCTACCGTCCCTTCCACTCCAAAACAACTCTTCTCTCTTATGGTGACAGTGGAGGGCCTCTGATTTGCCAGAAAAAGGAGAACCAAAGCATATGGTACCAGCTGGACAGTGTCAGCTGGGGAGTGGACTGTGGCCTGAAGAACAAACTTGGAGTGTACACAAAGGTGTCTAATTATATGCTATGGATTAATATGGAGACAGAGATGGTAGGAAAGCCCTACACACAAGAGACAGACTTTGGGTATAGCTTCCTTCTATCACCCTGGGTCATTTTGTTACTGTATTTTGTGACATTTCTATTACTCCAGTTATTAAACACTATTGCCTTAAAACCAAGTGTTCTCAGTTTGTGATGTAAGATCAAGAGTAGGGTGTAGGTTGCAAGGAGTGACTCTCATACAGTTAGTGATCCCTGAACTAATCACATACCTATTACAGTTACCAGTTGCCATGGAGTCGATTTTAACTCATGGTTACCTCACGTGTGTCAGAGTAGAACTGTGCTCCATGGAGTTTTCAGTGACTGATTATTCAGAAGTACATCATCAGGCCTTTCTTCTGAGGTTCTTCTCGGTGGACTCGAGTCTCCAAACTTTCAGTTAGCAGCCAAGCACATTAACCATTCACATCACACAGGATTTCATCATATACATATAGGACCAGGCCTATGGCTCACCAGGAGCTTGGAGGCAGATGCTACCAGGTCACTAATTTCAGCTTTGCGTCCCCTCCAAAGGTTTGGATGAAGCACATTTCCATAAGGAGGGACAAGCCAAGGACCCCTGAAACAGAAAGCCCATTCTTTCTCATAAGCAGGTTTCTTTCCACAGATTTTTGAATTTTGCAATGAGGTAGGTAGCTCCCAGATTTCTTTTGCTATAAATTAGAAATATTTTCAACTCCTCTCTTTCCCTTCATTGTTAGTTCATCCCCGAGACCCAAAGGTTTGATTTCCAGAATACCTCTGTTCTTCACCCTCCTTTGCATGAATAGCTACCACCTGGTTCAGAGCTCCAGTGAATGCTGCTTTTGGCTCTCAGAGACCATGAACAGCAATGCTGAGATTCAGGATCAGGAAATCGTTGTAGCAGAAATGTCCTAAAGATAGGTGGGAAACAAAGCCACAGCTAGTAGCTTGTACCAGTCAAGGAACTTTTGTGTGCAAGCATCAGAGACTCAACCTAACACAGAAAAGGAAATGAGAATATAACGGGCGTCTTAGTTATCTAGTGCTGCTATAACAAAAATATCACAAGTGAATGGCTTTAACAAACAGAAATTTATTCTTTCACAATCTAGGAGGCTAGAAGTTGGAATTTAGGGTGCCACCTCTAGGGGAAGACTTTCTCTCTTTGTCAGCTCTGGGGGAAGGTCCTTGCCATCAATCTTCCCCTGGTCTAGGAGCTTCTCAGTGCAGGGGCCCTGGGTCCAAAGGATGTGCTCCACTCCTGGCGCTACTTTCTTGGTGGTATGAGGTCCCTCTCCTCTCTGCTTGCTCCTTTCTTTTATATCTCAAAAGAGATTGACTCAAGATACAACCTAATCCTGTAGATTGAGTCCTGCCTCGTTAACATAACTGCCTCTAATCCTGCCTCCTCATTAACATCATAGAGGTTAGGATTTACAACAATAGGACAATCACATCATATCAAAAAATGGTGGACAACCACACAATACTGGGAATTATGGTCCAGCCAAATTGACACACATTTTAGGGGGACACAATTCTATCTGTAACAATGGGGTAGCACATAATCAAATAAAGTGCAGTACAACCTTGGGAAGCAGTTCTAGCAAGTATGACCATGAGAAGCTGTACCAGTAGGCACCTGTCTGATAGTTTGGCTTAGTCCAACAGTACATTTCAGACCATCTGGATGACTGGATGAACTGTGCATCATTTATGCAATAATCCATGAACATAAACTTTCCAAACAGGCAAGATACAATAAGTGGCATTTTTGTTCTGAGGCAAATCAGAAGAGAGGGGGAAAAGATGTAGAGTATTAAAAAGGTGTGCATGAATAAAAAGTGTTTGATTATTTGTCTTTTTGTTGTAGAGGAGTTGGATTTTCTTGCGCTGGAAAAGGGGCAGATATTAAGAGATATTGTAAGAGGTGGAGCCAAGGCTTGAACCCAAGGCCATTCAGCCTTACCCAGTATTTCTTCTTTGCAGTGAAAGAAGAGGCTTCAGGTTCAGAAGGCAAACACTGGGAAAGACTTGGGGAGGTCACTGTCTTGCGTACGCAGCTCAAGGTGACAGGCTGACAGAGAAGCTGAACCAACCAGGCTGCTCAGCCAGGCTCCAGAGAGAGGGAAGTGTGTATGTGTGTGTGTGTGTGTGTTTGTGTGCATAGGGAGCTGCTTTGCTTCCACCACAAAATATGCTGTCAAACTTTTAGATTTTGTCTACCTTTTATGGAAGAAATGAGAGCTCAAAGTAGTTTTTTTTTAATTAAATTGAAGTATAATTTACATAGAGAAAAACATTATCTTCAGTGTATAGTTTGATGAGTTTTTTAAATGCTTATACCTAAGTAATCCATGCCCCTATGGAACAATTCCATCACCTTAGAAAATCTCTCATACCTTTTCCCCATCAATTCCAACATGGCCCCTATCTCTCTACTTTCTACTAGAGTCAACCACCATTCTGATTTCTTTCATTATTTATTAGTTTTGCCTGTTCTATAACTTCTTACTAATGGAATAATATAGCACGTACTTTTTTGTGTCTGATTTCCTTATCTTAACATAATTTTTTTTACATAGCACTTTAGTACACTTTATTCAATTTACTCTTGATAATGTTGTAATCAATATACATTAATATCCCCCCTTCATAGAAGTGAAGAACTTGCATGAAATGACATTGTAAGAGGTGGAGCCAAGGCTTGAACCCAAGGCCATTCAGCCTTATCACAGTATTTGTATACTGAAGGTACTAAATTAGGTGATTGATGAGTTGTCTCTCTCTTTTTTAAAAAAAAATTTTTTATTGTACTTTAGGTGAAGGTTTACAGAACAAATAGTCTCTCATTGCACAGTCAGTACACATATTGTTTTATGACATTGGCTAACAACCCCACGACATGTCAACACTCTCCCTCCTCAACCTTGGAGGAACTTTTTTGGTGAAAACATACATAGCCAAAATACACCATTTCAAAAATTTCTACATGTGCAATTCAGTGACATCGATTACATTTTTCCAGTTGTGCTGCTGTTCTAACTATCATTTCCAAATTATTCCATCACTATTATCTTCAACTCACTGCCCCCTAGGCTTCCCATCAACCTTTTGAGATGCTGTTGTCAATTTGATCTCACATAATTCTTTTTTTTTTTTTATACTTTAGATGAAGGTTTACAAAACAGTTTCTCATTAAACAGTTAGTACACATATTGCCCTATGGCAATGGTTAACAACACGACAACACGTCAACTCTGTCCTTACTCAACCTTGGGTTCCCTATCAACAGCTTTCCTGTCCCCTCCTGTCTTCTAGTCCTTGTCCCTGGACTGCCATGCCTCATTGGTCCCGTTTTGCTTCATGAGGCTGTCCAACCCCCGGCTAAAAGGTGAACCTCGGGAGTGACTTCACTACTGAGCTAAAAGGGTGTCCAGGGGCCATACTCTCGGGGTTTCTCCAGTCTCGGTCAGGCCAGTAAATCTGGTCTTTTGTGTGTGTTAGAATTTTGTTCTACATCCTTCTCCAGCTCTGTCCAGGACCCTCTGTTGTGATCGTGGTCAGAGCAGTCAGTGGTGGTAGCTGGGCACCATC
>NW_004444027.1:7809521-7827291 GCF_000243295.1 Trichechus manatus latirostris
TTCTCTATTTCATTGATTTCTGCTCTGATCCTTATTATTTCCTCTCTTCTCGTGGCTGTGGGTTTTTTTGTTTGTTTGTTTGTTTTTGTTTTTGCTGTTCTCTTTCTATTTATTTGAGTTGTGTAGTTAATGTTTTGATTTTGTCCCTTTCTTTTTTGATGTGTACACCTATGGCTATAAATTGTCCTCTGAGGACTGCCTCTGTTGTGTCCCAGTGGTTTGGTATGATGTGTTTTCATTCTCGTTTGATTCTAGGAATTTTTTGATTCCATCTCTGATTTCTTCTGTTACCCCCTGGTTTGTAAGCAGGGTGTTATTCAGTTTCCATGTAATTGATTTTTTTCCTTGCTCTTTCTGTTGTTAATTTCTACCCTGATGGCATTGTGGGCAGAGAAGATACTTTGTATTATCTCAACGTTTTAGATCTTGTTGAGGATTGCTCTGTGGCCTAAGATGTGGTGTATTCTGGAGAATATTCCATCTGCATCGGAAAAGAATATGTACTTTGCAGCTGCAGGGTGGAGTGTTCTAAATACTTCTATGAGGTCAAGTTGGCTGATTGTGCCCTTTAGGTCTTCTGTATCTTTGTTGAGTTTCTTTCTAGATGTTCTGTCCTTTACCGAGAGTGGTGTGCTGAAGTCTCCTACTATTATTGTGGAACTGTCAATTTCTCTTTTCAGTGCTGTTAGAGTTTATGTATTTTGGAGCCCTGTCATTGGGTGCATAGATGTTTATTATGGTTATGGCTTCATGATGAATCATCCCCTTAGTCATTATATAATGTCCTTCTTTGTCTTTAATGGTGGATTTTGTTTTAAAGTCTATTTTATCTGAGATTAGTATTGCCACTCCTGCTCTTTTTTGGTTTGCTTGATATGTTTTTTTCCGTCCTTTGATTTCTATTAAATTCACATCTTTGTTTCTAAGGTGTGTCTCTTGTAGACAGCATATTGATGGAACCTGTTTTTTTTATCCATTCTGTAAGTCTCCATCTCTATATGGGTGCATTTAGGCCATTTACATTCAGTATAAATATTGATAGGTGTGAGTTTATTGCTGTCATTTAGTAGAGCTTTTTTTTGTGGTGCTGACTTTTCTTTGTTCCTCTTACTCTCCTGTCCTGAATTCTTTTTGTTTGTGGATTTTTTTTCATTTCTTTTGTTTTTACAAGTTTTGTTTTTAATGAGACTTTATGTTTTTCCTCTTTATTTTGATGAGTAGGTTTGTTAACTTTCTTTGTGGTTACCTTGAAATTTACCCTTATCTTTCTAAGTTTGAACCAGTAGTTTATACTTGGTTTCACCTTGCTTTCCTCTCCATTAGAAGGTTCTCTACCTACACCATTTATTCCCTCTTTTATTGTTCTGATGTTGTTGTCATTTGCAGATTAATTTCTCTTAGTCTCTGTTGTATTTATTTTGGTTTTGGATAGTCCTTAAGTGTTCATTTCCTAGATTAGTATCTGGCTGGTATGATCCTGTATCCTAGATTCAGCCTGTGAACTGACATTGTTTATTCTCAGATCGAAGGACTCCTTTTAATAATTCTCGTGAGTTTGGTTTGGTTTTCACATAATCCCTTAATTTTTTTTATCTGGAAGTGACCTAATTTCACCATCATATTTGAATGAGAATTGTGCAGGATATATTATTCTTGGCTGACAATTTGTTTTTCTTTCAAGGTTTTATATATGTCATCCCATTGCCTTCTTGCCTGCATTGTTTCTGCTGAATAATCCGAGTTTAGTCTTATTGTTTCTCCTCTGTATGTTACTTTTTGTTTTTCTCAGGCTGCTCTAGGATTCTTTGTTTGTCTTTGGTTTTGGCGAGTGTGATTATGATATGCCTTGATGATTTTCTTTTGGGGTCTAACCTATACGGAGTTTGTTGAGCTTCTTCTATGGCCAGCTATACATCTTACATAATATTGGGGAAGTTTTCTGTCAGCAATTCTTCAATGATCCTGTCTGTGTTTTCTGTGTTCTCCTTTGTTCTGGAACTCTGATCACTCGCAAATTTTTGCCTTTGATTGTATCCCACATAATTCTCAGGCTCTCTTCATTTTTCTTCATTCTTTTTTCTGATTTTTTCTTAAACAGAGTTGTATGCAAGTGTTTGTCTTCAATTTCGCTGATCCTGTCTTCCACCATTTCAAACCTACACCTCAGCTCTTGTATGACACTGTCCATTTCTGAAATCTTGTTATTTATCTTTTGGATTTCTAATTGTTGTTTTTGTATGATTTCTAGTTGTGAATTTATTTTGGCATTTTGTTTCTGCATTACTTTCCTGAATTCTTCCTTTTTTTGTCTGTGTTTTCCATGAATTTGTCTATTTTTTCCTCAGTTTTGTCTGCTTTTTTCTTCAACTCTTAGATAGTGCTGAATATTAGAGATTTGAATTCCCTATCAGGTAGTTCTAGTGCCTTTTCTTCTACTGGGCGGTCATCTGGTGTTTTATTTTGGACGCCTACTGGAACCATCCTGTCCTGTTTTTGTAAATGTTTTGATATTGTCTGCTGTCTTTGGGGCATTCGGTAGTTATTTTCCTCATTTATTGATTGTAGATTTGTTTGTTTCATCCTGCTTTTTTGTTTTATTTGGCTATATCTGAGCAGGCAGGCTATGTGTTTTTTGTTGTTTGCTCATCTTTGGGCGCGATACTTTTCACCTCCTTCTCCAATTGGCAGGGTCAGTCGCTCAGAGATGGTACAGCCAGACAGGTCTAGCTGAAGAGGAGTTGCTGGGATGGGTTGTTTTTGATGCTTACTATGGCCTCCAGGGCGGGCTGGTAATTAGTGCAGGGCAGGTTCCAGTAGGCCATGCCTAGTCTGCTTGGTGGTGTGATGTTCAGTGCACAGTGCAGGTAGGCAGGATGGAGGGGCAAGATTGTGATGTGTGGAGCTAAGATGGGTATGGGAGACAAGAGAGTGTAATGGGAGCCAAAAACATACAGACAAACAAAAAAGAGTGCTAGGGGAGCTTACTGTTGGAGTGGTGAGATGAGAGACTATGAAATGGAGAAAAACAAAAAGGAGAAGAAGAAAAAGAAAGAAAAAATGAATAAGTAAAAATTAGAAAGAAAGAAGAAAAACAAATCTCCAAGGGATTCCTCCCATGCTGCGAGGTCTGGGGAAGTTGCTTCCAGCTGTGAAGTACCGCCTGGCTAGGAGGGATAGTGGTGTCACTCAGCTCCAGGTATTCAGGGAACAGGAAGAGAAGGAAAGAATAGAGAGATGAGAAACTGAGTAATGAAGAAAGACAAAAAGGGAAAAGAAAACAAAACAAACAAATAAAAAAAAAACACAAGAAAAACCTCCAAAGAAAAACAGGAAAAAAATAAAAACAAGATAAAAGGAATGCCCTCAGGGATTCCTCTGCACGTCTGTGCAAACTGAGGGGGTAAGTCCTAATCCGTGCAGTACTCGCTGGCTAGAACAGGATCCCAATTTACAAAAAGAAAAGGAAAACAAGCAAGCAAACAATTAAACACAAATAAACAAACAAAAAAGCTCCGGGTTCCCACCAGTGTGACGTCACGTGCTGGGAAGCAGTTTCACATTCGAGCGACACTTCACAGCCTTTCAGGAAGAAGCAAAGACGGCACACGGAGCTAGGTATTTGAGAGAAAGGAGGCAGATGTGGTGAGAGGTAAGGAAGAAATCTAAAGAAGTGGAAAAAAGCAACACCAGCAGCCAACAAATGGCACTTAGGGAGCTGGCCAGTGTGGATGGGTGGAATCCAAGTGCCACCAGGGTGTATTGGTGCTTCCCACCCAAGAGACTGGCCACAGGAAGCAGAGCAGGCCGAGAGGGGGTGAAGAGGTCTGGGGGATGGGAAAGCATATATTGCTTGTTACCAGTTGTTCTGTCTTCTTCTGGAAGCTCCATGTAGCTGCCTTCTCGTACCCCGTTTGCTGATCTCTGATAGGAGTCCAAGTAGGCGGATCCGTGTTGCATTAGCTGATAGGGGACCTCTGCACGTATCTCCCCTCACTCTCTGTTCTCTGTTAGTTTCTTATTCCATTCGGTGCTTGGCTGAGTTCTTTATCTCTTTATTTGATTCTTAGGGTTTCAGGATTGCTGTTTCCTCTGTCTGGCTTAGTTTTTCAGATCTTTGCTGGAGAGACAACATGGTGCTTCTGCCTATAGTGTCATGTTGCCCAGAAGTGATTGTAACATAATATTTTTAAGGTTAATCCGTGTTATTGCATGTATCAGTAGTTCTCTCATTATTTCAGAGTAGTATTCAATTATAAGGATGTACCACAATTTATGCATTCTCAAGTTTCAAGTTTGGGGCTGTTATCAGTAAATTAAACTACTCTCTCTCCTCACTTATCAAATGGTTAGACTCCACACACCAGATCATTATGTAAAATTACCATTATGCAAAAATCGATAATGACCATATAGGATCACAAAATGGAAGATGACTACATCATTACATAACTACTAAATTACATCATTACATAACTATCAAATTACATCATTATATAACTGCAAAACCACTGAGAATCATGGCCCAGCCAAGCTGACACATAACTTTAACCATCACAGCCAGCGTTACTCTCACCTCACACCACGGTGTTCATTACTGCCAGACGTACTTTCTTAATGTGCAAAATAGTCAGACAGTAGATTTTTTACTATTGTAAATATGAAATGTCAGACGATGAGGTAGTTAATAAGTGAGGAGAAGGTGTACTATGAATGTTCTTGTATAAGTCTTTTTGCATGTATATGTTTTCATTTCTCTTGGGCAAATACCTAGAGGTAAAATTGCTAGATCGTAGAATACATGTATGTTTAACTTTATGATAAACTGCTAGATCAATTTCCAAAGTGGAAATTTTATACTACCCTCCCTACCCCAGTAATAGAAGAGAGTTCTAGTTGCTCAATATCTTTGCTGACATTTGACATTGTCACTCTTTTTCATTTCTCCATTCTAACGGTGTGAAATTATATCTCATGGTTTTAATTTGCAGTTCTCTTCTGACTAATGATGTTGAACACTTCTTACATTACTGGCCATTTATAGATCTCCCTTTGTAAAATGTCTGTTAAACTCTCTTGCCTATTTGTAATTTTTATTGTTTGTCTTTTTATTATTGAGTTGCATAAGTTGCTTATATACTGAGTGTCTGTGTCCTTCGTCAGATATTATTTTCTCCCAGACTGTGTCTTGCCTATTTATTTTCTTAGTGGTATCTTTTAATGAGCAGAATTTTCGAATTTTTATTAAATCAATTTAATCATTTTTTACATGATTAGTATGAGTAAAAACTTTTGCCTACTACAATATTGAGAAGATGTTTTACTGTTTTTTTCTAGAAACTTTATCATTTTAGCTTTAACAGTTTTGTGATCCCTCTTGAGATAAATTCCATGTATGGTATGAGATTTATTTATTCATATTCATAGACAATTGTATTGAAAAGACCTTCCTTACTCCATTGAATTGTTTTGACATATTGGTATGAATCAGCTGACCATACAAGTGTGGGTCTATTTTTGGTTTTCTTCTCTTGTTGTCCTGGTTAGTCTAGGACTGGTTGTCTGATCTGGATTTTGTTTGATATCTGACCTGACTTGAAAGTGGGGTACATGTATGTCTGTGGCTTGTAATACTTTATTATATGGTGTTGGTGAATGTCTTAGGCTGGTTTCTGTAGAGAAGCAAAACCAGTAAAACGTATAAATATATATACATACATAAAGAGATTTATATCAAGGAAATGGCTCAGGCGATTGTAGTGGCTGGAAGGTCCCAAGTCCATGAATCAGGATAGAGGCTTCTCTCGATTCATATAGCCACAGGGGCTGGTGAACCCAAAATCAGCAGGTTGGAGAACAGGGCTCTTGCTCACAGGCTGTGAAGATCGACGAATCCCAAGATTGGAAGGCAAGACCACAAGGCTTCTCCTGATTTGCATAGCTGCAAGGGCTGGCGAACCCAAGATCAGGAGATAAGCTGATAGCTCAAGTCCCAAGAACTGGAGGTCAGACGAACAAGAGGCAGCCACAGGATCCAGAGCAAACAAAAAGCCAGAACATCTGCTTATACTCAGATGCAGGCCACATCCCCAAGGAAAATCCCTTTCAACTGATTGGCTGCTCACAGTAGATTCCATCGTGGGAATGAGCACATATACACACTGAAGTTGACACGTAATCTTAACCATCATAGTGAGGAGTATTGAGTGTACCATGGACAGCCAGGAGAACAAACAAATCTGTCTTGCAACAAGTACAGCCAAAATGCTCCTTGGAAGGAACTATGGTGACACTTGGTCTCACATACTTTGGATATATTATCAAGAGGGACCAGGCCCTGGAGAAGGACATCATGCTTGATAAAGTAGAGGGTCAGTGAAAGAGAGGAAGACCCTCAATGAGATGGATTGACACCGTGGCTGCAACAATGGGCTCAAACACAGCACTGATTGTGAGGATGGTGTTGGACCAGACAGTATTTCGTTCTGTTGTACATGGGGTCACTATGAGTCGAAATGACTTGATGGCACCTAGCAACAACAACGTATCAGAATGAACCTGTGAAATATTGTTGAAGTGAAGCTAGGGTGTTGGAACAGAGAGGAAAAAACATAGCGTTGGGTTGGGCCAAACATCAATATAGTTTAATTACCACAGATTCTGGATTCAATTAACTACCTGAATAGCTGGTAGTGGCTCTAATAGGTTGCTTGTTTGGTTAATTAAAACCTGGATTTAATAATGGCCTACATTAAATGAAGCTATCATGTTAGAAGTTTCTTGATATGTTGAAGCAAAAGGAATACAAATTCCTGGGGAGATAGGGACTTGGAGTAGACTTACATGTTGACGTTTCCACCCATCCCTCCCTATGTCCCATAGGATGACCTAAAGATACTTATTTCACCAAAACATTAGAAATGGGGGTGGAATGATGTGGTAGAAGAGGTTAACTGTCTCCCAGAAAGCAGCTGCACATGCGAATATTACATTTTATATTTCTTTTGCATCTAAACAAGACCATATGACTAGTCTTCCACATTGGAATTTGAGAAGTAATGATGTGTGTCCCTTTCAGGCCAAGGTGGTTAATAAGTGGGTGTTCCTTATCCACTTCCTCTTTCCCATATGCTCACTGAATAGAGGACTATCAGGTCATCATCCTCTGGATGATGGAACCACAAGATGAAAGTAGCCTGGCTCCCTGAATCAGCACACGGAAGAAAACAACCATTAAATAGGATGTCCACGTTGGAATGTTACTTGAACAACAAAAAAAAAATTTATTGAATTAAGCCATTGAAATTCTAAAATTTGTGTTTCAGCAACTAGTATTAGCATGTTTATCAAACCCAGAATTACTAATAAGCTGTCTAGTGACTATCAAAATTATGATGGACATGGTGACCATAATAAGCAAAGGACTAACAAAATCATTGCAATGGTTTGACTAGGTTTTGGCACTGGCAGTGGCCACTAATCATGGGGTCACTAGGACTAAAATAAAAGAGCAGCCTGCTAGGTCTTAACTGATCTGTATAACAACAACAACAACAAGATAGAAAGAAAGAAAAGAGAAAAAGAAAAACTACATCTGATGAATAGAGGCCAGTTTGAGTCACAACAATGTTGTGTCATACCTCTCATCCAGTTCCCTAATCTGAGCCAGTTCACAGATCTAAGACCCCTTAAATGAGCGAAAGGATAGAGCCCCTTGAGGAAAGATTTTATATCTCTGACATAACATATAATCTTCTAGTCTTTCCCATATCAAGATTACTCTGTGTTGGGAAAGAAAAAAATTCAGACTTTGAGGGAGATATTGTACATTTGTCTCTGAGATTGTGCTAAACTCTGGGGACCCAAAATGCCATTATGCTTCACTAGAAAGTGTAGGGCTTGTGGAAGTCAGGTGATAGAGTAATGGTGAATTCATCCTCATCAATCTGCAACTCTATCCAGTTGTTATTTCTTCAGTTATGAAATGTACATTAAACTATCCTTAAGTTCTTCTCCTCCCACAAATATACAGAGTTTGAGACAAGGACTTGCATATATGTAATTTATTTTGAAAAGTGATACCAAGTAACTGTTGTGAAAAATTGGAAAGAATGAAGCAGGGAATGAGGAAAATCCACTGAGCTAGTTTCTTCTGTGGGAAACTGGGCTCAATCCTACTGGACATCCTCTGAAGGACTATGCAGAATGAGTCTGAGAACTGTCCTTTTAATGACTAAAAGCTAGAGAAGTGATCTACTAGCTTCTGCCCCCGTTGATCAAGGCTTGTACCAGAGGGATGAGCTCCCCTGCAATTCAAACTATACATATAAATGAGCCCAGTGAACTCCTGCCAGCTTCCTTGGCATTAGAGGAGTCCTGGGCAGAAGGTTAAGATGCAGTGTTCATGCTTGAGGTAAGACATTGTCAGCGTAGATATTGCCGAAGTGGAAGGTAAATCTGAGAGGATGTGATTCAGGACATCAGATGTGCCTGCTACAACATAACTCACATGACATCTAGTAGAATCTTTACACTGGTTCCTTGACCCATAGATTCTGGGATACTGTGTCAGGAGAGGCCAAAATGAAGGCCGTGAAAAAATCCCCTTCTTACCAAAGTAATAAACTCAAATAAATACAACATTCCTAAGACAATTGCAGAAATTAGTGAAACAAATACTTGAAAAAAAAAGCAGGAATAGTTATTCCTTTTTCACTTGCCCCATTTAACTTATTTCAGAGGCATATGGACTTTAGTAATGAAAATGCAATATCATAAACTTAATCAGGTATTGACTGATTACACCTGATGCTCCACATATAATATTTTTATTGGAGAAAACTAACATAACCCATGGTACCAGATATGCAGCTATAAAATTTACAAAAGTGGGAGATTGTTTTTCTCTTAATATCAAATGGTGAAGACCACCAGAAACAGTTAGTTTTCAGTAGATGAAATAGCAGGACACATTCTCCTTGTCTTATCTCTCTCAAACCTTCAGCTGTCTGTCATAATCTAGCCCCCAGGAATCTTGATCTTCTCACTATCCCACAAGATATCACACATGATGCTAATTGGATTCAGTAAACAAGAAGTAGCAAATATCATAGATGTAAGACACATTTGTGTTAATCATAGAAATATCTCGGTTGAAAGGACTTGTAGATCATCTTATGGTCTAACTCTCACTTTCTAAATGAGGCAAATGGAGAATTGAGGAGGACATGGTGCTGACATGTATTGATGACTTACCATGAATCAGGGTCTTTGTATATGCCATTAAAATTAATCCTACAACACACCTATGATCGAGTGAAACTTAGCTCATTCCTCATTTTATAGACAATAAAAAAGGTTCAGGTAAGTTAAATGGCTCGGATAAGTTTTACGCAGCTGCTAAGTATTTGTGCCAAGATACAAATCCATAAAATTTTATTTCTAAGGCCATGGTTGTTTCACTCAGAATTTTTAATTCTCAATATATTATTTGATTTAATTCTCACAACTCGGGGAAAACAAGGAAACTAAGTATCAGACTTAAGTGATATTATTTTTAGGAATAGAATTCTAGGTGGTATAGAATTACTTTCAGTACTATAATAACCCCCACGTGTCTGTCAGTTTGTTGTACTGTGGGGGCTTGTGTGTTACCACTGGTATTCAAATACCAGCAGGGTCACCCATGAAGGACAGATTTCAACTCAGCTTCCAGACTAAGACAGACTAGGACGAAAGACCTGGCAGTCTACTTCTGAAAAAAATTAGCCAGTGAAAACCTTATGAATAGCAGCGGGACATTGATGTAGTGCCAGAAGATGAGCCCCTCAGGTTGGAAAACTCTCAAAATATGACTGGGGAAGAGGTGCCTCCTCAAAGTAGAGATGACCTTAATGACAGGGGTGGAGTCAAGTTTTCGGGACCTTCCTTCATTTGGTGATGTGGCACGACTCAAAATGAGAAGAAATAGCTGCAAAAATCCATTAAAAATCAGAACGTGGGTTATATGAAGTATGAATCTAGGAAAATGGGAAATCATCAGAAATGAAATGGCATGCACAAACATCTATATCGTAGGCATTAGTGAGCTGAAACAGACTGATATTGGCCATTTTGAATCGGACAATCAGATGGTCTACTATGCTGGGAATGACAACTTGAAGAGGAATAGCATTGCATTCATCACCAAAAACAACATTTCAAGATCTATCCTGAAGTACAACACTGTCAGTGATAGGATAATATCCATACACTTACAAGGAAGACCAGTGAATATAACTATTATTCAAATTTACACACCAACCACCAAAGCCAAAGATGAAGAAATTAAATATTTTTATCAACTTCTCCAGTCTGAAATTGATTGAACTTGCAATCAGGATGTATTGATAATTACTGGTGATTGGAATGTGAAAGTTGGAAACAAAGAAGAAGGATCCGTAGGTGGAAAATATGGCCTTGGTGATAGAACGAATGTCAGAGGTTGCATGATAGAATTTTGCAAGACCAGCAACTTCTTCATTGCAAATACCTTTTTTTCAACAACGTAAACAGCGACTATACATGCAGACCTCGCCAGGTGAAATACACAGCAATCAATCGACTACATCTGTGGAAAGAGACAGCAGAAAAGCTCAATATAATCAGTCAGAACAAGGCCAGGGGCTGACTGTGGAACAGATCATCAATAGCTCATATGCAAGTTCAAGATGAAGTTGAAGAAACTTAGAACAAGTACAGGAGAGCCAAAGTATGACCTTGAGTATATCCCATCTGAATTTAGAGACCATCTCAGGAACAGATTTGATACTTTGAACACTAATGACCAAAGACCAGGCGAGTTGTGGAATGACATCAAGGACATCATAAGAGAAAAAAGCAAGAGGTCATTAAACAGACAGGAAAGAAAGAAAAGACTAAAATGGATACCAGAAGAGACTCTGAAAGTTGCTCTTGAACATTGAGTAGCTAAAGCGCATGGAAGAAATGATGAGGTAAAAGAGCTGAACCAAAGATGCCAAAGGGTGCCTCAAGAAGACAAAGTATTATAATAACTTGTGCAAAACCTGGAGTTAGAAAACCAAAAGGGAAAAACATGCTTGGCATTTCTCAAGCTGAAGGAAATGAAGAAAAAATTCAAGCCTCGAATTGCAATAGTGAAGGATGCTATGGACAAAATACCGAACAATGCAGGAAGCATCAAAAGAAGGTGGAAGGAATACACAGTCACTCTACCAAAAAAAAATTGGCCGATGTTCAGTTATTTCAGGAAGTAGAATATGAGCAAGAACTGATAGTACTGAAGGAAGAAATCCAAGCTGCACTGAAGACATTGGTAAAAAACAAGGCTCCAGGAATTGACTGAATACCAATTGAGACGTTTCGACAAATGTATGCAGTGCTAGAAGTGCTCACTTTTCTATGCCAAGAAATTTGGAAGACAGCTACCTGGCCAACTGACTGGAAGAGATCCATATTTATGGCTATTCCAAAGAAACGTGATCCAATAGAATGTGGAAATTATCGAACAATATCATTAATATAACACACAAGTAAAATTTTGATGAAGATCATTCAAAAGTGGTTGCAGCAGTACATTGACATAGAACAGCCAGAATTTCAAGCCTGATTGAGAAGAGGATGTGGAACAAGGGGCATCATTGCTGATGTCTTGTGGATCTTGGCTGAAAGCAGAGAACACCAGAAAGACGTTTACCTGTGATATGACACTTCCTCAGAAAGCTAGAAATAGAAATATCATACGATCCAGCAATCCCACTCCTAGGAATATATCCTAGAGAAATAAGAGCCATCACACGAATAGACACATGCACACCCATATTCATTGCAGCACTGTTCACAATAGCAAAAAGATGGAAACAACCTAGATGCCCATCAACGGATGAATGGATAAACAAACTATGGTACACACACAGTGGAGTACTATGCAACGATAAAGAACAATGATGAATCTGTGAAGCATCTCATAACATGGATGAAACTGGAGGGCATTATGCTGAGTGAAATAAGTCAATCACAAGAGGAGAAATATTGTATGAGACCTCTACCGTAAAAACTCCTGTAAAAGTTTATTCACAAAAAGAAACAATCTGTGTTGGTTACGAGGGTTGGGAGCCGTGGGGGGAACTAAATAGACAATAGATAAGTGGTAACTTTGGTGAGGGGTAAGGCAGTACACAATACTGGAGAAGCCAGCACAACTTGTGCAAGGAAATGTCATGGAAGCTCCATAGACACATACAAACTCTCTGAGGGAATGAATTGCTGGGCGGAGGGCTGTGGGGACCATGGTCTCTGGGAACAATCTAGCTCAATTGGCATAACACAGTTTATAAAGACAATGTTCTACATTCTACCTTGGTGAGTAGCATCTGGGATCTTAAAGGCCTGTGAGCAGCCATCTAAGATATTCCACTGGTCTCACCCCTTTGGGAGGAAGGGAGAATGAAGAGAACAGAATACAAGGAAAAGATTAGTCCAAAGGACTAATGGGCCACGGCTATCAAGGCCTCCACCAGACTGAGTCCAGTACAGCTGGATGGTGCCCGGCTACCACCACTGACTGCTCTGACCGGGATCACAATAGAGGGTCCTGGACAGAGCTGGAAAAGGATGTAGAATAAAATTCTAACTCACAAAAAAAAAAAAAGACCAGATTTACTGGCCTGACAACCTGGAGAAACCCCGAGAGTATGGCCCCTGGACACCCTTTTAGCTCAGTTGAGAAGTCATTCCCGAAGTTCACCGTTCAGCCGGGGATTGGACAGCCTCTTAAAACAAAACGGGACTAATGAGTCACAGCAGTCCAGGGACAAGGACTAGTAGGCAGGAGGGGACAAGAAAGCTGGTGATAGGGAACCCAAGTTTGAGAAGGGACAGTGTTGACATGTTGTGGGGTTGTTAACCATTGTCTTAGGGCAATATGTGTACTAACTGCTTAATAAAAAACTATTTCTTCTGCAAACCTTCATCTAAGGTACAAAAAAAAAAAAAAAAGAATTATCTATGTGAGATCAAATTGACAACAGCAACTCAAAAGGTTTGATGGGAAGCCTAGGGGGCAGTGAATTGAAGATAACAGTGATGGAATAATTTGGAAAAGGATAGTGAGAATAGCAGCACAACTGGAAGAATGTAATCCATGTCACTGAATTGTACATGTAGAAACTTTCAAAATGGTGTAACTTTGGCTATGTATATTTTCACCAAAAAAAAAAAGTCCTCCAAGGTCAAGAAGGGAGAGTGTTGACATGTCGTGGGGTTGTTAACCAATGTCATAAAACAATATGTGTACTGACTGTTTAATGAGAAACTATTTGTTCTGTAAACCTTCATCTAAAGTGCAATAAAAAATATATATATAATAAATAAATAAAATGACAAAAAAAAAGACATTTACCTGTGTTTTACTGACTATGCAAAGGCATTGGACTGTGTGGATCATAACAAATTATGGATAACATGGCAGAGAATCAGAATTCCAGAACACTTAATTGTGCTCGTGAGGAACCTGTACATAGATCAAGAGGCAGTCGTTCGACTAGAACAAGGGAATACTAAGTAGTTTAAAGTCAGGAAAGGTGTGTGTCCAAGTTTTATCCTTTCACCATTCCTATTCAATCTGTATTCTGAGCAAATAATCCAAGAAGCTGGACTATATGAAGAAGAATGTGACATCAGGATTGGAGGAAGACTCATTAACAACCTGCGTTATGCAACTTTGCTGAAAGTGAAGAAAACTTCAAGCACTTACTGATGAAGATCAAAGACCACAGCCTTCAGTATGGATTACACCTCAACACAAAGAAAACAAAAATCCTCACAACTGGACCAATAAGGAACATCATGATAAATGGAGAAAAGATTGAAGTTGTCAAGGATTTCGTTTTACTTGGATCCACAATCAACACCCATGGAAGCAGCAGTCAAGAAATCAAAAGATGCATTGCATTGGACAAATCTGCCTCAAAAGAACTTTTTAAAGTGTTCAAAAGCAAATATATCACCTTGAAGACTAAGGTGCACCTGACCCAAGTCATGGTGTTTTCAACTGCTTCATATGCATTGGAAAGCTGGACAATGAATAAGAAAGATCGAAGAAGAATTGACGCCTTTGAATTGTGGTGTTGACTAAGAATATTCAGTATACGATGAGCTGCCAAAAGAATGAACAAATCTGTCTTGGAAGAAGTACAACCATAATGCTCCTTAGAAGCAAGGATGGCGAGACTATGTCTCACATAGTTTGGACATGTTATCAGGAGGGACCAGTCCCTGGAGAAGGACGTCATGCTTGCTAAAGTGGAGGGTCAGTGAAAAAGAGGAAGACCCTCAAAGAGATGGATTGACACCATGGCTGCAACAATGTGCTCAAGCATAACAAAGTCATGAGGATGGCGAAGTACCTGGCAGTGTTTCATTCTCTTGTACATAGGGCCACTATGAGTCAGAACTGACTCTACAGTACCTTTCAACAAAAACAGCTATGAAAATATTGCTCCACTGTCTTTTAACTTGCATTGTTTACAGTGAGGAATTGGTTGTTTTCTTTATCTTTTTCCATTGTATGTGATGTGTCTTTTTTCACCTACTGGTTGCTTTTAAGATTTTACTTTATCACTATCCCCTCTGGGGAGCTATGTATTTGTAGCACTAACCATGACATTAAAATTAAGAGTCTCTGTTAATCAGAAGGCACAGTTACAAGAGTGGGAGAAGACACTTGCAACACCTACAGTTGACAAAGTGATCATTCTTAGAATTTATTTAAAGCTTCTACTAATCAATAAGAAAAAGAACATACAACCAATAGAGAAATGGGCACAAGGTTTGAACAAGCACTTCAAAAAAGAGGATCTCCAAATGGCCAAAAAAATTTTTTTAATATGCAAGACTCATTAATTACGTAGAAAATGCAAATTAAAACCATGATAACTCATAACTTTCCAGAAAGGCTACTGAGTGTTGACAGATGTGAAGAAACAAGAACTCTCATAGTCTGCTTTTGGGAAGGCAAATTAGTACAATCCATTTGGAAACCACTTTGACTGTATCTTCTAAAGATGGAAATATATTATGACAGGAACTCCACTCCCATGTATATATCTGTTTTACTGTACTTTTACACAAATAATGTGCACCTTGTACATTTGTTTGCCAGCCTCTCCCTCCCCTCGAGAGGCATTTTTTTAAGTGCCACTACATCAATTTTTTTTTACATGTTGCTGTAAAAATATATTTCACATAATGTGCTTACAAAATGCTTCGTGGTGGGGAGGGAGCAGTTGGAAAACAAATGTAGAAGGTGCACTTTATTTGCATAAAAATATAGTAGTTTCCTATGGCTGCTGTAACTAATCACCACAAACTTGGAGGCTTAAAACAACAAAAATTTATTATCTTATAGTTCTGGAGGTCAGAAGTCCAAAATGGTTCTCACTGGGCTAAAATGAAGGTGTAGGCAAGGCTGTGTTCGTTCTGGAGGCTCTAGGGAAGAATCCATTTCCTTGCCTTTTCTAGCTTCTAGAGGCCACTGGCATCCTTTGGCTCATAGATTTTTCCTCTATTTTCAAAGCCAGCAATGTCAGGCTGAGTCCTTCTCAGGCTGCCATCTTTATAATTCTCTCTCTTCTACCTCTCTTTCCCACTTATACTCTTGGGAGTATATTGGACACACTTGAGTAATTCAAGATAATATAATCTCAAGTTCAGCTGATTCACCTTAATTCATCTGCAAACTTAATTCTCCTTTGTCACATAAAGTAACATAATCACAGGTTCCAAGTATTAGAATGTGGGCATCTATGGGGGTCCTACCATAATACCTGGGCTGACTCAATAGCAGCTAACAAAAACAACCGTAATACTCAAGAGAAACTCTTGCACATGTAAGCCAGGCAACGTGTACAAGAATGTTTATAGCAGGACTATCCAGAGTAGTAAAAATCTGAACAAAAACAATGCCCAATAATTGAGTACTAGATGCCTAAACTGACATTTATTCACACAATTAAATAAAATCAGCCATTTATAACAATATGGATGAATTTTAGCAATGAAAGTTTAGTTACAATATATATAAATAAAATATTACAACCAGCAGTATTAAAAACATCTAAAATAGGCATATATCCCTTCTAGGCATACACACACACGCACACATAATATCACATAATTAAGGAAATCATGAATATAAGGTATAAGATCAGGATGATGTTTATCATGGGATGGAGTTGAGGAATGGTTGTTGGTAGTGACAATATAGTTAGATACTCCACAAACAAGCTATTAGCTTGTTTAGGTAATAGCTTCATGGTTGCTTATTTAATTATTAAAAATTAAAAGGTAACTAAATTTTTAAAAGCCATGCATGTAAGCGTGATAAATATTTATGAACAAAGATTTATGATTAATATAATTCTGTGCACTGAATTCCAGTAAAAGACATTATCTCTTTTTTCAAGAAATTTGCAGTTTAATCAGGGACATAGCCACATAAACAAATATTTGCTACACACTGTGATAAGTGCTTTAAAAGTGAGTTGTTTTTTGAGAGCACAGGGGAGAACAAATTGCCTGGTGTGATCCAGGAGGGCTTCACAGAAGACGTGAAAGCAGTGTAGTTCCCAGGTAGACAAGGGATGTATCTAAGGCATAAAGAGCAGAATTGCAAAGTCATGGAGGTAAAGAAGAAGAGCAATGTGTTTGTAGATCTGAAAATAACTAAGGTTGGTTTGCAGCACAGCAAAGGTATTGGGGAGTAGCAGGAAATAAGGCTGCAAGATAGGTGGGGACAAGATCATTTTCTTTTTCCTATTTTTTAAAATAGTTTTTGTTTATTGTTGTATTTTAAATGAAGTTTACATTTCAAGTTAGTCTCCCATAAAAAAATTTGTACCTACATTGTTATGTGACCCTAATTGCTCTCCCCATACTGTGACAGCACACTCCTCCTTTCCACCTCTGATTCCCCATGTCCATTCAAACAGCTCCTAACCCTCTCTGCCTTCCCATCTCACCTCCAGACAAAAGCTGCCCGTTTAGTCTCTTGTATCTACTTGAGCTAAGAGGCACACTCCTCACGAGTATCACTTTATGCCCCACAGTCCAGTCTAATTCCTCTCTGAAGAGATGGCCTCGGAAATTTAGTTCGGGGCTAATAGAAAATCCGGGGGCCAAGCTTTCTGGGCTCCCTCCAGTCTCATTCAGACCATTAAGTCTGGTCTTACTAGAATTTGAATTCTGCAACCCACCTTTCTCCTGCTCCATCAGGGACTCTCTGTTGTGTTCTCTGTCAGGGCGGTCATTGGTGGTAGCAGGGCACCATCTAGTTCCTCTGGTCTCAGGCTGATGAAGTCTCTGGTATATGTGGCCCTTTCTGTCTCTTGGGCTAATAGTTTCTTTGTGTCTTTGCTGTTCTTCATTCTCCTTTACTACAGGTGGCTGGGACCAACTGATACATCTTAGTTGGCCGCTTGCAAGCCTTTAAGACACTAGATGCCACTCACCAAAGTAAGATGCAGAACATTCTCTTAATAAACTTTGTTATGCCAATTGACCTAGATGTCCCCTGAAAGCATGTTCCCCAGACCCCTACCCCTGCTACTCTGACCCTCAAAGTATTTGATTGTATTCAGGAAACTTCTTAGCTTTGGTTTAGTCCAGTTGTGCTGACTTCCCCTGTAGTGAGTGCTGTCCTTCCCTTTACCTAAGATAATTCTTATCTACTATCTAGTTAGTGAATAACCCTCAC
>NW_004444027.1:7828601-7855219 GCF_000243295.1 Trichechus manatus latirostris
AGTGGAATTTGGATTGGGATTGCATTGTATCTGTAGATCGCTTTGGGTAGAATTGACATTTTCGCAATCTTGAGTCTTCCTATCCATGAGCAAAGTATGTTTTTCCACTTATGCAGGTCTCTTTTGGTTTCTTGCAGTAGTGTCTTGTAGTTCTCATTATATAGGTATTTCATGTCTCTGGTTAGATTTATTCCTAAGTATTTTATCTTCTTGGGGGCTATTGTAAATGGTATTGATGTGGTGATTTCCTCTTCGAGGTTCTCTTTGTTGGTGTAAAGGAATCCAACTGATTTTTGTATGTTTCTCTTGTTTCCTGATACTTTGCTGAAATCTTCTGTTAGTTCCACTAGTTTTCTTGTGGATTCTTTGGGGTTTTCTGTGTATAAGATCATATCACCTTCAAATAGAGATACTTTGACTTCTTCCCTACCAATCTGGATGCCCTTTATTTCTTTTTCTAGCCTAATTGCTCTGGCTAGGATCTCCAGCACATTATTAAATAAGAGTGGTGATAAAGGGCATACTTGTCTGGTTCCCATTCTCAAGGGGAATGCTTTCAAAGTGTCTCCATTTAGGATGATGTTGGCTCTTGGCTTTGTATAAATGCCCTTAATTATACTGAGGAATTTCCCTTATATTCATATGTTCTTAAGAGTTTTTATCATGAATGGGTGTTGGACTTTGTCAAATGCCTTTTCTGCATCGATTGATAAGATCCTGTGGTTCTTGTCTTTTGTTTTATTTATGTGATGGGTTACATTGATTGTTTTTCTAATGTTGAACCATCCCTGCATAGCTGG
This sequence comes from Trichechus manatus latirostris, assembly GCF_000243295.1. Taxonomy (NCBI): domain Eukaryota; kingdom Metazoa; phylum Chordata; class Mammalia; order Sirenia; family Trichechidae; genus Trichechus; species Trichechus manatus. The sequence goes on from NW_004444027.1 coordinate 7,829,402, forward strand.
TATAAATTCCACTTGATCATGGTGAATTATTTTTTGGTATGGTGCTGCATTCTATTGGCTAGAATTTTGTTGAGGTTTTTTGTGTCAATGTTCATGAGGGATATTGGTCTGTAATTTTATTTTTTTCGTGGTGTCTTTAATTGGTTTTGGTATCAGGATTATGCTGGCTTCATAGAATGAGTTTGGGAGTATTCAATCCTTTTCTATCCTCTGAAATACCTTCAGTAGTAGTGGTGTTAACTTTTCGCTGAAAGTTTGGTAGAATTCTCTAGTGAAACCATCCGGGCCAGAGCTTTTTTTTGTTGGGAGTTTTTAAATTACCTTTTCAATCTCTTCTTTTGTTACAGGTTTATTTAGTTGATCTACCTCTGTTTGTGTTAGTTTAGGTAGGAAGTGAGTTTCTAGAAATTTCTCCATTTCCTCTAGGTTTTCAAATTTGTTAGAGTACAATTTTTCATAGTATTCTGTTCTGATTCTTTTAATTTCAGTTGGGTCTGTTGTGATATCACCCATCTCATTGCTTATACGAGTTATTTGCTTCCTCTCCTGTTTCTCTTTTGTCAGTTTGGCCAATGGTTTATCAATTTTGTTGATATTTTCAAAGAACCTGTTTTTGGTCTTGTTAACTCTTTCAATTGTTTGTCTATTCTCTATTTCATTTAATTCTGCTCTAATTCTTATCACCTTTCTTCTGACGCCTGATGGCTTCTTTTGCTGCTCTCTTTCTATTTGTTCCAGTTGTTGGGTTAGTGTTTTGATTATGGCCTGTGATGGTTAAGATTGTGTGTCAATTTGACTGGGCCATGATTCTCAGTGTTTTAATGTGATCACTCCCATGAATGAATATACGGTGAGTAGCCAATTAGATGGAAAGAAGTCTCCTTGGGGGTGTGGACTGCATCTGACTATAAGCAGAGATTCTGGCTTTTTGCTCTCTCTGGATCCTGCAGCTGCCTCCTGTCATCTCATCTATGGTTCTTGAGACTTGAACTGTCAGTTTATCTGCCAAACTTGGGATTCATTGATCTTCACAGCCTGTGAGCAGAGGCCTGCTCTCTCATCTGCCGATCTTGGACTTGTTAGTCCCTGCAGCTACGTGAATCAGGAGAAATCTTGTGGTCTTGCTTGCCGATTTCAGAATTCGTCAACCTTCACAGCCTGTGAGCAGGAGCCCTGCTCTCCAAACTGCTGATCTTGGGCTCGCCAGATTCTGCGGCTGCATGACTTGGGAGAGGCCTCTACTCTGATCCATGGACTTGGGACATTCTAACCTCTACAATTGCATGAGCTGTTCCTTGATATAAATCTCTCTCTCTACATATATTTATACGTGTTACTGGTTTTGCTTCTCTAGAGAACCCAGCCTAAGACACGGTTCTTTCTTCTTTTTGGATATGTGCATTTATTGCTATAAACTGACCTCTGAGCACTGCTTTTGCTGTGTCCCAAACGTTCTGGTAGGATGGGTTTTCATTCTCATTTGATTCTATGAATTTCTTTATTCCATCCTTAATTTACTCTATAACCCAGTAGTTTTTGAGCAAGGTGTTGTTCAGTTTCCATGTGTTTGATTTTTTTCCCTTGCTTTTTCTGGTGCTGATTTCTACTTTTATACCTTTATGGTCAGAAAAGATGCTTCGCAATATTTGAATGCTTTGGATTTTGTTAAGCTTGCTTTATGGCCTAATATGTGGTCTATTCTGGAGAACTTTCCATGTGCATTGGAAAAGAAGGTATACTTTGCTGCTGTTGGGTGGAGTGTTCAGTATATGTCTATGAGATCAAGTTGGTTGATTGTAGCATTTAGCTCTTCTGTGTCTTTGTTGAGCTTCTCTCTGGATGTTCTGTCCTTCACCGAAAGTGGTGTGTTGAAGTCTCTTACTACTATTGTGGAGCTGTCTATCTCTCTTTTCTGTGCCGTTAGAGTTGGTTTTATGTATTTTGGAGCTCTGTCATTGAGTGTGTAAATATTTATTACAGTTATGTCTTCTTGATGTATTGACCTTTTAATCATTATATAGTGTCCTTCCTTATCCTTTGTGGTGGATAGTACTTTAAGTGTATTTTGTCAGAGATTAATACTGCCACTCCTGGTCTTTTTTGAGTGTTGTTTGCTTGATATATTTTTTTCCATCCTTTGAGTTTTAGTTTGTTTGTGTCTTTAAGTCTAAAGTGTGTCTCTTGTAGGCAGCATATAGATGGATTGTGGTTTTTTAATCCAATTCGCCACTCTCTGTCTCTTTATTGGTGCATTAGTTCATTTACGTTCAGCGTAATTATTGATAGGTATGAGTTTAGTGCTGTCCTTTTGATGTCTTTTTCTGTGTGTTGTTGACAGTTTCTTTGTTTCACTTAATTTTCTGTGCTGAGTCATTTTTCTTTATGGATTTTCTTTTCATCTTTTTCATTGTTGTTTATTTCATATTTGCTGAGTCTTTATAATTTTCTAGTTTTTTATTTTGACTTGTAGGATTGTTAGTTTCCTTTGTGGTTACCTTAATACTTACCCTTATTTTTCTAAATTTATACCAGTATTTTATTTCTTTGCATCACCTTGGCTTCCTCTCCATATGAAAATCTATGTCTACATTTTTTAAGTCCCTCTTTTTTTGTTTTAATGTTGTCATCTTGTATATACTGACATCTGTTTCCCTATTTTCAGTGTTTTAGCTTTGGTTTATTTTTGTGACTTCCCTATCTGGGTTGATATCTGGTTGTTGTGTCTGTGTTCTGTCTTGGGTTGTTATCTGATGTTACTGATTTTCTAACCAGAGGACTCCCTTTAGTATTTCTTGTAATTTTGGTTTGGTTTTTGCAAGTCCTCTAAACTTTTGTTTATCTGGAAATGCCCTAATTTCGCCATCATATTTGAGAGAGAGTTTTGCTAGATATATCATTCTTGGCTGGCAGTTTTTTTCCTTCAAGGTTTTATATATGTCATCCCATTGCCCTCTTGCCTGCATGGTTTCTGCTGACTAGTCCGAGCTTAGTCTATTGACTCTCCTTTGTAGATGACTTTTCGTTTATCCCTAGGCACTCTTAAAATTCTCTCTTTATCTTTGGTTTTGGTAAGTTTGATCATAATATGTCTTGGTGACTTTCTCTTGGGATCTACCTTATGTGGTGTTCGATGAGCATCTTGGATAGATATCTCTTCATCTTTCACGATATCAGGGAAGTTTTCTGCCAACAAATCTTCAACAATTCTCTCTGTATTTTCTGTTACCCACCCCACCCCCACCCCCCATTCTGGTGTTCCAGTCACTCATAGGTTATTCCTCTTGATAGAATCCCACATAATTCTTAGGGTTTCTTCATCTTTTTAAATCCTTTTATTTGATTTTTCCTCAAATAAGTTGGTGTCAAGTGCTTTATCTTCAGTCTGACAAATTCTGACTTCCATTGCCTCAATTCTGCTCCTGTGACTTTCTATTGAGTTGTTTAATTCTGACATTTTATTGTTAATCTTCTAGATATCTGATTGCTCTCTCTCTATGGATTCTTGTATCCTGTTAAATTTGTCATTATGCTTTTCTTTAATCTTTTTAATTTCCTGTTTTGTATTTTCTGCGTTTTGCTTAATTTCCTTCCTAACCTCTGGAAAAGTTCTGTATATTAATCTTTTGTATTCTGCCTCCAGTAATTCCAAGAAATTTTCCTCCTCTGGAAAATTTCTAGATATTTTATTTTGGGAGCTTGCAGAAGCCATCATGGACGGCCTCTTTATGTGATTTGATATTGACTGTTGTCTCCGAGCCATCAATAAGTTATTATATTTATTTATTTTATGTTTGATTACTGTGTCATAGCTTCTTGTTTTGTTTTGATATGCCTAAATAGGCTGCTCGTGTGAGCTAGTTTGATTATTGGCACTCTTGAAGCTCTAATGTCCTGTCACCAGGTGGTTAGATCTGTTATTAGGTATGTAAGGTCAGGAGTCTGCCCACTCCTACTGTACGTCTTCAACTCAGATGCCCAGGTAGATAGCCACCAAGTGTGTGGTGTAGGCTCTCACCTACAGACCTAGACAGGCATGGGTGATTGGTGTAGGCACAGGCATCTGGCTGCAGCAGGGGCACACAGGCTGAGCAAGGCAGGGGCTGACTGCTGCTCCCGAGTGTCCAGGAGGAAAGTGTGTCTCTGTTCCCTAGGGCGTGTAAGTGGGTGGGTTTTGCAGCTGGACTATGAGCAACCAGAGCTTTTGGCTGTAAGGACTGGAGGGCACTTGTTACTCTTGGGCCCTTATCGCAGGTGGCTAGGTGGCATGGGTGGAGCCATCAGTTCTCAGGCCCCTGATGTGGATAGCGAAGACCCTGCTTAATGGGAAGAGCAGTGTGAAATGTCAAGAACCTGCCACTTCACAGCTGAAACACTTGAAGTTAGACTTCCATTATATACCCTGTTTTACCCTGGTAATGAGGGCCTATGCTGTTGAAATGGGCACACACAAGTCTATGCAGGGGGAAAGGCACTCAGAGTCCGTGGATCACTTATGCCTGTGCCTAGGCAAAGGAGCTGTGCCTAACCTGAGTTCCTGGCTTAGGGGAGCCTGCAGTTTATTTTTTCCCCTGTTTGTAAATTTGTTCACTCTCCAAGGCTGGGAGAATGACTCAGGGCATGTGATAGATCCTGCTTATGGCCCAGGGGACTCAGCAGTTGCTAAAGCTGGTCCAAGACCCAGCGCAGAGCAGGGAGTGGGGAGGTAGATGGGAGAGAGTTTTTTCCCAAAGGGGTTTGTTTTTGATCCACACTGTAGGCTGGACACAAGTACTTATCTTTTGCTGATGGAGGGTAGCTTCTCACTTGTTCTGGGTGGCCGAGTAGACTTTCTGCAGCTGGGTCTGTCCTGGTGCAGAATACGCTTCCCAAGCACCACTGCTTGCCAGCCTAACCACTCACCCATGAGCTGATCAGGCCTGAAGGTCTCAGGCTGTAGCTGGGTCAGGTCTGGCAACTCCTCGCTGCTTCTTAACCATCTCTTCCTCCCCCTGCCACTCAGTCTGGTTCCTCAACTTTGCCTTTGATGTTCAGGGCTCCTAGATTGTCATATACAATTGATTCACTCTTTTTTCAGGTCTTTGTTGTAAGAGGGTCCACCGGAATTGTCTGACTACTCCGCTATCTTAGCCCCACCTCTAAGATCATTTTTTAAATAAAATGTTGAGGAATATGACTTTGCTCAGTTTGAGGTCTTGGATCGAAGTCATTGAAGTATTTCAAGAAGAAAATTAACAAGATCATATTGACATGCTAGGAAGGGAACTGAGACAGCTGTGTGCAATGTGGAAGACGGGGCTAGGGAGAGAGTTAGGGATCAAAGGCTGGAATAACATTAAGGAGGCTATTGCCCTAGTCCCAAGAGGAGACGCTGAGGGGTTGAACTGAGGCAAAGGTAGGGGAAGAAGAATGTGAGGATAGTTTCTATGCCTGTGTGTCATAGTCTGTGTTTGTGTGTGTGTGTTGGGGTGGGGGGGGGGATGTCAGAGCAAGAGGAATTTTGTGAAAGAAGCGACATCTTCAATGGGGAAGAGTGTATATCCAGGCAAGATAGACTAATGCTAATTTATGTCCTGTACATCTCTGAATTATTTCACATGGGGGATGAACTGAGGGAGAAAATAGCAGTATTGAGAACAACTAACTCAGAGTGCCTGTGATATTCTGATAGGGTAGTGACTTTGGGGTAAAAAAAAATTAGTTTCTAAGAAATGACATCTCGGAAAGTAAATATCTAATAGTTTATTATTATAAAAGTAGTACATTTTTGTCTTTGGTAAACTTTACTCATTCTGTTTTATGCATTTTGTCATCATAAAAGGAATGGATGCTTATCCTCTATTTAATGCTACCAGTTCTGGAGCTTTCATTTGTGCTATGACTGAGGCTGTCAAATTACTCACTCAGTGCAACCAGTTATCTGACAACTACTTGGACTCAGTGGCAGCAAAACCTGAGGACTGAGAAAAAAATGATAAATTATGAGTTAAACCCTCTGTAAGAACAGGCAGGTGTCTCAGATACTACATTGGGACTGGAAAGGGTGTGGAAAGATGCCCAGACCTGAGGCTGAGCAACCCTTGACAGAGCACACCTGAAACCCGACGCAAGAACATCAATTATGGTGCTGAAATACTGCCACTGATTCATTCTAAGATACCTTTGAAACAGATTGCACATGTGCATGTGCGTGACAGAGAGAGAAAGGAAGAGAAAAAGAGCGAGAGAGAGAAAGGAAGAGAGAGAGAAAGAGACAATGTGTTCAGAGGATATAAGACAGCTTTGAAGCATGGTAGAGTTACTGACAGTAAATTAGAGAACTTAGTTAAAAAAAGTAAATGTGCTAAACTTCCTCATCAGTAGACGAAGGAAGAAATAAACATATAGAAAGAGAATTTCTTGAAACTCTAGATGTTAATAGAACTTGTAATTTTGTGAATTTGAAGATAAAAGAATATTTGGAGGATCAAGACTGTTCTTAGGAAAAGAGAAATGTATTTGTGAATCTGAGAAAATCTGAGGTGGGAGAGAGAAGAGAGTGTAAGGGAGAGACAGCTAAGAAGAAGAGAGGAAGAACAAACAAAAGATGGAAGCAAGACTTTTCAAATTTTGATTTAGAAGAAATCCTGGCTTCATCATTTGCTACCTGTGTGACCTTTGGCAAATTACTTAATCTGTCTGTACCTTGGCATCCTCATACATAGAATGGAGTAAACAACCATGCCTGCTTCATAGGGCTAGTATAAGTATTAAATACTTGGGAAGAACTTAGAAGAATATGTGGCATAGAACTGTTTGTTAGTAAAATTAATAAGTTCAGAGAATAAAAATTTAGTAACCATATGAAATATAGCAAGCTTCATCCCAAATCAAGAGATCATTCACAAAAATGTTATTCTTGAGAAAGATTAGACTAAATTGTACATCTGGTTGGACCAATAAAAAAAATCATGATAAATGAAGACGAAATTGAAGTTGTCAATGATTTCATTCTACTTGGATCAACAATCAATGACCATGGAAGCAGCAGTTAAATCAAATGATGCATTGCATTGGGCAAATCTGCAGCAAAAGACATCTTTAAAGTGTTCAAAAGCAAATATGTCACTTTGATTATTAAGGTGCACCTGGCCCAAGCATGGTCCTTTCAATCACCTCATGTGCATGTGAAAGCTGGACAGCGAAAACGAAAAACAGAAGAAGAACTGATGTTTTGGAATTGTGGTATTGGTGAAGAATACTGAATATACGGTGGACTGCCAAAAGAATATACAAACCAGTCTTAGAAGAATACAACCAGAATGCTCCTTAGAAGCAAGGAAGGAGAGACTTCGGCTTGCTTACTTTGTTTTTTATTTATTTATTTTTTATTTTATTTTTGTACTTTAGATTAAGGTTTACAGAACAAATAGTTTGGCATTAAACAATACACATGTTGTTTTATGACAATAGTTAACAACCCAACGACATGTCAACACTGTCCCTTCTCAACCTTGGGTTCCCTATTACCAGCTTTCCTCTTCCGTCCTGCCTTCTAGTCCTTGTCCCTGGACTATTGTGCCCCATTAGCCTCATTTTGTTTTATGGGGCTGAGTAATCTTTGGCTGAATGGTGAACCTCAGGAGTGACTTCATTATTGAGCTAAAAGGTGTCCAGGAGCCATACTGTAGAGGTTTCTCCAGTCTCTGTCAGGCCAGTAAGTCTGGTCGTTTTTTTGTGAGTTAGAATTTTGTTCTACACTTTTCTCCAGCTCTGTCTGGGACCCTCTGTTGTGATCCTGGTCAGAGCAATCAGTGGTGGTAGCAGGGCGCCATCTAGTTGTACTGGACTCATTCTGGTGGAGGCCGTGGTAGTTGTGGTCCATTAGTCCTTTGGACTAATCTTTCCTTTGTATCTTGTTTTCTTCATTCTCCTTGTTCCCGAAGGAGTGAGACCAGTGATCTAAGACAGCTGCTCACAGGCTTTTAAGACCCCAGAGGCTACTCACCAAGGTAGAATGTAGAACATTTTCTTTATAAAGTGTGTTATGCCAATTGAGCTAGATGTTCCCCAAAATCATGGTCCCCACAGCCCTCTACCCAGCAGTTTGGTCCCTCAGGGAGTTTGGATGTGTTTATGGAGTTTCCGTGATCTTGCCTTAGACAAGTTATGCTGGCTTCCCCAGTATTGTGTACTGTCTTACCCTTCATCAAAGTTACTACTTATCTATTCTCTATTTAGCATTTCCCTCCCCCACCCCCATCCCTCATAACCAGCAAAGATTGTTTCCTTTTGTGTGTAAACTTTTTCATGAGTTTTTACAGTCATGGTCTCATACAATATTTGTCCTTTTGTGATAGACTTATTTCACTCAGCATAATGTCCTCCAGTTTCATCCATGTTATAAGATGCTTCACAGATTCATCATTGTTCTTTATCGTTGCGTAGTATTCCATTGTGCGTATGTACGACAGTTTGTTTATCCATTCATCTTTTGATGGGCATTGAGGTTGTTTCCATCTTTCTGCTATTGTGAACAATGCTGCAATGAACATGGGTGTGCATATGTCTACTCGTGTGATGGCTCTTATTTCTCTAGGATATTGCACTTTAATACAAGCGGTCTGCAGATTACAAATGAGTTCAGTTCCTAACTCTGTCTTTAAGTCGAATTTGTATGTAAATTGGACAGTTAGGTATGTAACGTCAGACAGTTAAATGTTTGTCTTAGTATACAATAAATAGTGTAATTTTCAATGCATAAAAAACATTAAAGAAACATTTCCAGATACATTAAAGCATCTTTAATGTAATAATAATAATGTTTAGATGAAGGTCGCAAAGTGGGGCCTGTTTGTTATTACGAACCATTGTATGTACCTAGAATTTTTAATATAATAGGCTTTAGGGGGGTTGGTTAGTAACTATGGGATGTACATAAGTCATATTCATAACCCAAGGACTGCCTGTAATGGAAAGAGAAAGAAAGAAACACAGGGAGAGAGAGAGAAAGAAGAAGTAGGAGGAGAAGGAAGAGGGGAAAAAATTGAAGGCATTCAAATTGGAAAGGAAGGAATAAACTTTTTTTTTATTTGGAGATTACATGATCCTGGATATTAAAAATCCCAATGCACCTAAAAAAAAATAGTTGTTGTTGTTAGGTGCCATCCAGTCAGTTCCGACTCGTAGCGACCGTATGTACAACAGAAAGAAACACTGCCCAGTTCTGAGCCATCCTCACGATCCTTGTCATGCTTGAGCCCATTGTTGCAGCCAATGTGTCAATCCATCTCATTTAGGGTCTTCCTCTTTTTCAATGACCTTCTACTTTACCAATCATGATATCCTTCTCCAGGACTGATCCCTCCTGATAACATGTCCAAAGTATGTGAGATATAGTCTCACCACCTTGCTTCTAAGGAGCATTCTGGTGTACTTCTTCCAAGACAGATTTGTTCATTCTTTTGGCAGTTCATGGTATATTCAATATTCTTTGCCAACAGCATAATTCAAAGGCGTTAATTCTTCTTCCGTCTTCCTTATTCATCAGCCAGTTTTCCAATGTATATGAGGCTACTGAAAACACCACGGCTTAGGTCAGGAGCACCTGAGTCCTCAAAGTGACATCTTTGCTTTTGAACACTTTAAAGAGGGCTTTTACAGCAGATTTGCCCAATGCAATGCATCTTTTGGTTTCTTGACTGCTGCTTCCATGGGTGTTGATTGTGGATCCAAGTAAAATGAAATCCTTGACAACTTCAATCTTTTCTCCATTTATCATGATGTTGCTTATTGGTCCAGTTGTAAGGATTTTTGTTTTCTTTATGTTGAGGTGTAATCCATACTGAAGGCTGTGGTCTTTGATCTTCATCAGTAAGTGCTTCAAGTCCTCTTCACTTTCAGCAAGCAAGGTTGTGTCATCTGCATATCGCAGGTTGTTAATGAGTCTTCCTCCAACCTTGATGCCCCGTTCTTCTTCATATAGTCCAGCTTCTTGGATTATTTGCTCAGCATACATATTGAATAGGTGTGGTGAAAGGATAAAACCCTGACGCACACATTTCCTGACTTTAAACCATGCAGTATCCCCTTGTTCTGTTCTGAATCCAGCTGGAATTTCTGACATTTCTGTATCAATGTACTGCTGCAGCCGCTTTTGAATGATCTTTGGCAAAATTTTACTTGCATGTGCTATTAATGATATTGTTCGATAATTTCCACATTCAGTTGGATCGCCTTTGTTGGGAATAAGCATAAGTATGGATCTCTTCCAGTCGGTTAGCCAGGTAGCTGTCTTCCAAATTTCTTGGCATAGACAAGTGAGCACTTCCACTCCTGCATCCGTTTGTTGAAACATCTCAATTGGTATCCGTCAATTCCTGGAGCCTTGTTTTTCACCAATGACTTCAGTGCAGCTTGGACTTCTTCCTTCCATAACATTGGTTCCTGATCATATGCTACCTCCTGAAATTGTTGAATGTTGACCAGTTTTTTGAGGACATTGACTCTCTGTATTCCTTCCATCTGCTTTTGACCCTTCCTCTTTCATTTAGTATTTTCTTCATAGAATCCTTCAATATTGCAACTCGAGGCTTGAATTTTGTCTTCAGTTCCTTCAGCTTGAGAAATGCCAAGTGTGTTCTTCCTTTTTGCTTTTCTATCTCCAGGTCTTTGCACATGTCATTATACTACTTTACTTTGTCTTCTCAAGCTGCCCTTTGAAATCTTCCGTTCAGCTCTTTTACTTCATCATTTCTTCCTTTTGCTTTAGCTACTCAACGTTCAAGTGCAAGTTTCAGAGTCTCTTCTGACATCCATTTTGGCATTTTCTTTCTTTCCTGTTTTTTTAATGACCTCTTGCTTTCTTCATTTATGATGTCCTTGATGTCATTTAACAACTCATCTGGTCTTTGGTCACTAGTGTTCAACACATCAAATCTATTCTTGAGATGGTCTCTAAATTCAGGTGGGATATACTCAAGGTCATGCTTTAGCTGTAGTAGATTTGTTTTAATTTTCTTCAGTTTCAACATGAACTTGCATATGAGAAATTGATGGTCTATTCTGGAGTTGGACTGGCCTTGTTCTGACTGATAATATCGAGCTTTTCCATCATCTTCACTGATGTATTCGATTTGATTCCTGTGTATTCCATCCGGCGAGGTCTGCATATATAGTCACCGTTTATGTTGTTGAAAAAAGATATTTACAATGAAGAAGTCATTGGTCTTGCAAACTTCTGTCATGTGCTCTCTGGCATTGTTTCTATCACCAAGGCCGTATTTTCCAACTACTAATCCTTCTTCTTTGTTTCTAACTTTTTCATTCCAATCTCCAGTAATTATCAATGCATTCTGATTGCATGTTTGATCAATTTCAGGCTGCAGAAGTTGGTACAAAATCTTCGATTTCTTCATCTTTGGCTTTAGTGGTTGGTGTGTAAATTTGAATAATAGTCATATTAACTGGTCTTCCTTGTAAGGGCACACAACTGGGGCCTTCTTCCTAGTTTGTGTTATGCTTGAGTCCACTGTTGCAGCTACTGTGTCAGTCCATCTTGTTGAGGGTCTTCCTTTTTTTCACTGACCCTCTTCTTTATCAAGCATGATATCCTTCTCCGAAGACTGGTCCCTTTTGATAACATGTCCAAAGTATGTGAGACGAAGTCTTGCCATCTTTGCTTCTAATGAGCATGCTGCTTGTACTTCTTCCAAGGCAGATTTGTTTTTTATTCTGGTAGTCAGTATTATATTCAATATTCTTCTCCAACACCATAGTTCAAAGGCATTAATTCTTCTTCTGTCTTCCTTATTCACTGTCCAGCTTTCACATGCCTATGAGGTGATTGAAAATATCATGGCTTGGGTCAGGTGCACATTAGTACTCAAAGTGACATCTTTGTTTTTGAACACTTTAAGGAGGTCTTTTGCAGCAGATTTGCCCAGTGCAATTACATTTGAGTGTAATCCCTAACAAAATCACAGCAGACTATTTTTGTAGAAATTGATAAGCTCTTCCTAAAATTTATGTGGAAATGCAATGTATCTAGAATAGCCAAAACAATTTTTAAATAAAAGAAAAAAATTGGATGGCTTACACTACCCAATTCCAAAACTTACTATAAAGCCACAGTAATTAAGACAATGTTGTTGTTTTGGCACAAGGATAGAAATAGATCAATGGGACAGAATTGAGAATCCTGAATTTATGACTATTTGATTTTTGACAAAGATGCTAACATAATAAGAGAGGGAGAAAGATAGTATTTTCAAACAAATGTTTCTGGAACAGGTGAATATTCATACACAAAAAAATGTATGTAGACCCTTACTTCACACCATATGCAAAAATTTACTTTAAATGTGACAGTAAACATATAAAACTTCCAGTAGAAGCATAGGAAAAAATTTCCAAGACCTTGGATTAGGCAAAGTTTCTAGATACCATTCCAAAAGTACAGTACATCAAAGAAAAAAATACATAAACTTTGTCAATTTTTCAAAAATTTGGTACTTCAAAAGTCACTATTAAAAAATGAAAACTGGGGAACCAACATGTCACTATAGACAGAAACATCACACCGTCCATCCACAGCAAAGACCCAAAAACTAACTAAAACAGAGAGAAACCTCAATCATGGAACCCTAAGAACCAAAACTAAAAGATTTACAACAGGGAACCAGAGAGGTTTATCTGTAAATGACGACAACATCAGAACAACAAAAGAGGGAATAAATGGTGTAGGTATAGAACTTTCAAATGGAGAGGAAGGCAAGGCACTACCAAAGTAATAAAAGACTGGTTCAAACTTAGGAAGATAAGGCTAATTTCAAGGTAACTACAAAGAAAGTTAACAAACTACACATCAAAATAAAGAAGAAAAACATAGTCTGAGTAAACAAAAAATCTACAAAAAAAAAAAGAAAAACAAATCCACAAACAAAAGGAATTCAGCACAGGAGAGTAAGAAGAACAAAGAAAACATCAGCAACATAAAAAATCACTACAAAATGATAGCAATAAACTCACACCTATCAATAATTACACTGAACACAAATGACCTAAATGCACCCATAAAGAGACAGAAAGTGACAGAATGAATAAAAAAAAAGATCCATCAATATACTGTCTACAAGAGACATACCTCAGAAACAAAGATATAAATTTATTAAAAATCAAAGGATGGAAAAAAAATATCAAACAGAGCAGAAGTGGCAATACTAATCTCGGTTAAAATAGACTTTAAAACAAAATCCACCATAAAAGACAACCACCAAAATCCATTGCCTTTGACTCAATTCGCACTCATAGTGACCCTATGGAACACAGTAGTACTGCCCCATAGGATTTCCAAGGAGCACCTTGTGGATCTGAACTGCCGACCTTTTGGTTAGCAGCCATAGCTCTTAACCACTACACCACCAGGGTTTCCAATAAAAGACAAAGAAGGAGATTATATGATGATTGAATGGACAATCCATCATGAAAACATAATCAAAATAAATAACTATACACCCAATGACAGGGCTCCAAAATACATAAAACAAACTCTAACAACACTGAAAAGAGAAATCGACAGTTCCACAATAATAGTAGGAGACTTCAACACACCACTCTCAGTAAAGGACAGAACATCTAAAAAGAAACTCGGCAAAGATACAGTAGACCTAAAGGGCACAATCAGCCAACTTGACCTCATAGACATATATAGAACACTCCATCCAACCACTGCAAAGTACACGTTCTTTTCCAATGCACCTGGAACGTTCTCCAGAATAGACCACATCTTAGCCCACAGAGCAATCCCCAACAAGACCCAAAACTCTGAGATAATAGAAAGTATCTTCTCTGACCACAATGCCATCAAGGTAGAAATTAACAACAGAAAGCGCAAGGAAAAAAAAATCAATTACATGGAAACTGAATAACACCTTGCTTACAAACACTGGGTAATAGAAGAAATCAGAGATGGAATCAAAAAATTCCTAGAATCAAACTAGAATGAAAACACATCATACCAAAACTTTTGGGACACAGCAAAGGCAGTCCTCAGAGGACAATTTATAGCAATAGATGCACACATCAAAAAAGAAGAAAAGGACAAAATCAAAACATTAACTGCACGACTCAAACAAATAGAAAGAGAACAGCACAAAAAGCCCACAGCCACCAGAAGAAAGGAAATAATAAAGATCAGAGTAGAAATAAATGAAATAGAGAATAGTAAAACAATAGAAAGAATCAACAAAACCAAAAGTTGGTTCTTTGGAAGGATCAACAAAATTGACAAAACACTTGCCAAAGTGACAAAAGAAAAACAGGAGAGGATGCAAATAACACAAATAAGAAATGAAATGGGGGGCATTACAATAGACCCAACTGAAATAAAAAGGATTGTAACAGTCCTATGAAAAACTATACTCTGACAAATTTGAAAGCCTAGAGGAAATGGATATATTTCTAGAAACACACTACCTACACAAACTAACACAAAATAATGTTGAAAACTGAACAGACCCATAACAAGAGAAGAGATTGAAAAGGTAATAAAGAAACTCCCAACAAAACAACAACAACAAAAAAACCCTGGTCCAGATGACTTCACTGGAGAAATCTGCCAAACATTCAGAGAAGAACTTACACCAGTACTACTCAAACTATTTCAGAACATAGAAATGGAAGGGATGCTTCCAAATTCATTCTATGAAGCCAGCATAACCCCAGTACTAAACCCAGGCAAAGACACCACAAGGAAGAAAATTACAGACCAATATCTCTCATGAATATAGATGCAAAAATTCTTAACAAAATTCTAGCCAATAGAATTCAGCATCATATCAAAAAAATAGTACACCACGAGCAACTGCGATTCATACCAGGTATGGAAGGATGGTCCAACATCAGAAAATCAATCAATGTGATCCATCACGTAAATAAAAGGACAGAAAAGAATCACATGATCATCTCAATCAACACAGAAAAGGCATTTAACAAAGTCCAACGCCCATTCCTGATAAAAACTGTCAATAAAATAGGCACAGAAGGGAAATTTCTCAACATAATAAAGGGCATCTATACAAAACCAACAACTAATATCATTCTTAATGGAGAGAGGCTGAAAACATTCCCCTTGAGAACAGAAATGAGACAAGATTGCCCTTTATCACCACGCCTATTTAACACCGTGCTGGAAATCCTAGCTAGAGCAAGAAGACAAGAAAAAGAAATAAAGGGTATCCAAATTGGTAAAGAAGAAGTAAAACTGTCCCTATTTGTGGATGGTATGATACTATACATAGAAAACCCAAAATACGCCATGAGAAAACTACTGGAACTAATAGAAAGATTCAGCAGAGTAACAGGATACAAGATAAACATACAAAAATCAGTTGGATTCCTATACACCAATAAAGAGAACAATGAAAAGGAAATCAGGAAAACAATACCACTTATAATAGCCCCTAAGAAAATAAAATACTTAGGAATAAATCTAACCAGGAATGTAAAAGACCTATATAAAGAAAACTACAAAACACTACTGCAAGAAAACAAAGGAGATTTACATAAATGGAAAAACATACCATGCTCATGGATAGGTAGACTCAACATTGTGAATGTCAATTCTACCCAAATCAATCTACAAATACAATGCAATCCTGATCCAAATACTAACTACATTCTTTAAAGAGATGGAAAAATTAATCATTAACATTATATGGAAAGGGAAGAGGCCCCGGATAAGTAAAGCACTATTGAAGAAGAATAAAGTAGGAAGACTCGCACTGCTTGACCTCAGAACGAACTGTACAGCTATGGTTGTCAAAACAGCCTAGTACTTGTACACGACACACACATTGACCAATGGAACAGAATTGAGGACCCAGATATAAATCCGTCCACCTACAGTCACTTGATCTTCATCAAGAGCCCAAAGTCCATCAAATGGGGAAAAAACAGTCTTTTTAACAAATGGTGCTGGCAAAACTGGATGTCCATCTTCAAAAAAAAAAAAAAGATTTTAGCCACTACAAAATACCTTCACAGTAACACCTAGAGTAGTGTTTGATTAAATAACTGGGTACTGTAGCCTAGCCAAATGACACATAAAACTAAGCATCACACACTGAATTTGATTTACTAATATTTTGTTGAAGTTTTTTGCAACTATGGTCATGAGACAGATTGGTCGGTCATTTCCTATTCTTGTAATATACTTGTCATATTTTGGAGTCAAGGTTATGATGACAGCATAAAGTGATTTAAGGGTGTTTCCTCTTTTTCTATTTTTCTAGAAGAATTTGTACAAGATTGGTTATTTCTTTCTTAAGTATTTGGAAAAATTCACCAGTGCAACTGTCTGGATTGTAGAGTCGTATTTTCTTGATCTTTTGTGTGTTTAGTAATTTAAAAAAATTAATCAACCTTGTGTATTTAGAAAGAAGACAAAGAAGTACCAGATAGTTACTGGCCACCAGTGAGGATCCCTTTCTCCTCTGTTGGACAGATAAAGAGATGATCATCTCAATCCAATCATGGATTTAGCTGGGTTGTGGCTATTTTAAGGAAAATGATAATCCTTATAACTGGACATATAGACAACATCATAATAAATGGGAAGGAATTGAAATAGTCAAATATTACATTATTCTTGGATCAACAACCAATGCCCATGGAAGCAGTAGTCAAGAAGTCAAGCAATGTATTGCATTGGGGAAATCTGTGGTAAAAGAGCTATTAAAGTGTTAAAAAGCAAAGATGTCAGTTTGATGAGTAAGGTGCACCTGACCCAAGCCATAGTCTATTGCATAGCCTCATATGCATGCAAAAGCTGGACAATAAAAAAAGAAGACAGAAGAAGAATTGATGCAATTGAATTATAGTGTTGTCGAAGAATGTTGAATATACCATGGACTGCCAGAAGAATGAGTAAATCTGCCGTGAAGAAGGTATAGCCAGAATGCTCCTTAGAAGCAAGGATTGTGAGGCTTTGTCTCATTTACTTTGGACATGTCATCAGGATAGACCAATCACTGGAGAAGGACATCATGCTTCATAGAATAGAGGGTCAGCAGAAAAGGAGACCCTCAGTGGGATAGATTGACTCAGTGGCTGCACGCTGAGCTCAAACATACCTACTATTATGAGGATGGCACAGAACTGGGCAGTATTTTATTCTTTTATATATAAGGTGGCTATAAGTCAGTCCTGACTCGATAGCACTTAACAAGAACAACATGGCTGTTTTTGCAGTTTTAGTAAGACTTAGTCAATCTCTTTTTGATCCCTATTTTTTTGGCATGGCCCTTGCATTCTTCTGATTGAGATCCTGGCAGGTCTCAAACTCCTCAGCCTTGAAAGTCTGCAAGAGACCTGGGGTTCCCAAACTAGCTCTCCATCCTCTTGCTCCAGGCAGCTTCCACCTGGCATACGTCTTGAGAGGGAGATTGAGGCTTATTCCTTCCATTGGTGGGTCTTTGTTCTCTAAGCATCGGAGACTGCGAGATATTTCCCTCTGCATTTTAGAAGTTATTAGTCTAGCTTTCCAGGCATCCACACCACTCAAGATTGTGCACTTGGGATCTCTCACATTTCCAGCTTGTCCTCCAGGCCCAAACAACTGTTAAAGACTTTACTTGCTTCTCTCCCACTGCAGAGGATCTCTACCTGGACCAAGTCTGATTCTCAACCTGTACACAGAGTTGGCAAATGTCCCCAGTGCAGGGGTGACAGAAGTCTGTTGGCAAGGTCACCTTATTTCAGAACAGCGCTGATTATCTGAAAGTTTAGTCCATTTATTCTTCATTGCTCTCACAGCTTTGTATGCTGTGATTTTAAAAGATTTATCCAGCTTTGTCTACTGATACAGTGGGAACATTCTATCTAGAAGTGAAAATCAAGGGATTATTTTCTTTAATACCAACTGTAAAGGAAACTCTCCTGCCTCCGAGTCCACAATACCCACCAGAATTTTTTCTTTAATATTACTGAATATAATCTTCAGTATAATATAATGTTTTTCATCTCAAATATTAGTCATAATTGTGCTATTGCCATTCTCCTAAAGGATGTCTTGAAGAAAGGGAAAAACTTGGGCCTATATTCTTGACAGAGATCATCAAGGAAGGAGCAAGGTACTTAGGGGTAGTGTAAGTTTTAAATGAAGTAGAAAAAGGTAGATTAAATTATGCATTGGAGTAGGAATTGTAATGCTGTGGTATGATACAGTAGTCTGTCTTTTACTAGCTGGATTACACTGATCAAGCCACTTATTTCGCTCAGTTTCATTTTCCTGGAATTTGAAATAAGGTTTGTTTGACCCTAAAACCTATACTCTGCCTACTATACCAGCGCTGCCTCAGTTGCATATTGGGGATTCCTGACTTAGATTTTGTCTGTTTGAAAAAGGCCCAGATACAATGAAAGTTCTAGCAGAGAGGTATGATTTTTCTGACTGCCATTGCAAATGGATAACTGTCCTCTGAATTTATTTCATCAGTGAGATAATGAAATGAAAATTAAAGGACTCGGGATAGGGGAGAGGCAAAAAGGGCTGAGGATAATCAAGATCTACTTTATTTTCTCCTTTCAGCTAAGAGGGTCAATAATCTGCAGGCCAAGAGTCCTGGAGCTAGACAGAGGAGTCCCCAAGCCCCTATAGTTCTGAAAAACGAGGACCACTCTAAGTTGCTGTGAAAAACAGGCCAGGAAACTGAAGTAGGTGCTAGGACAAGAGATGACCTGGTATGAGGGCCTATGCCAGTTCATCACTACTCTCTCTGACCTAGTTTAGGAACTGTCAGTCTGGTGGCTTCTGCTACAAGGGAAAGAAAATTAACACATAAACATAAATTGGAGGGAGGAAAGCAGAGCCCTTTGGGACAAGAGACAGATTAAGAAGTAGAAACTCCTCCCTGTGGATTTTATCCTGTATCTTTTTCCACTTTTGTATTTGATCTATGCCCCAATTCTTTCTTGTTATAAGCCAGCTAGGGTATTTGAGCACAAGATGATTAGTGACTCAACCCCAATTTCATTAATTCCATTTGGGACAGAGGGAGTAAGGTGGAGTCCTGGACTTGTGCTTTCATACGGGACTAATTAGACTCTGGTTGATTCTGTTTAGAGCAAAGAACTGAAGTCTTCTAAGAATGTTAGATAGAATCTCAATATTGAATAATTTTCCTTTGGTTCTTTTTTTTTTTTTTTTTTTCTAAGCACTTGCATGGAATTCTGACTATTCGCCCTCTGAGATGAAATAATGGATATTGCTGGTCCTGAAAAACAGCAGATTTGTGATGAGAAGGAAGAAGATTCTGATCAAGGCTAAAGAAGGTTGAATCAAAATCTCACAATCAGCCAGTTTTTTAAATAGGGCTTAGAAATGAGTTTGAGTAGTCATTCTAAGTTTTGACTAAACTTTTTGTAAGCTACCAAATACTGACAGCGTACCGTATGCATTATATTGTGCCAAAGACTTTACAAGTGTTATGTCATTTTATCCTCCTAACAGCTATTATTGTCATCCATATTCAATAGTGTGTGCCAGATACTGGTTTTGATACTCCACACTATCCTTGCCCTCCTAACCTCTCCCAATATTATGGAGGCTGAAATCTTGGAAACTTCATTTCCTAGACTCCTTTTACAGGAGTATGGAAGGTGAGTGAGTCCCAATCCAAGGTCTTCTTCACTTTAATATCTCTAATGTCTTTCAAGTCTTTGTTTCTCTAGTAATAAACATTTGCGGAGTGTTGTAATTTACCTAACACTCACATATATCTCCCTGAGTTTTCATAGCCACGTTACAAGGCAGTTAGTGCTAACTTCCTTTTAGGGACAAAAAAAGAAATCAGGCTAAGAAATTAAAGTTAAATTGCCTTGAGTGTGCTGACTTTAAATGCCCTGCTCTACACACCACCCCCATATTGCATCCGTGGTTTTTACCCATTGACCACCTTGTACCTCTTCTTTCTCTTGCTGATCCATTGTAGGCCCAACCAAGGACTCAGACTTTGCTCTCAGCTTGTTTCCCAGGAAACCGGCTCCATCAGGGTGTTCATTCAATTACATTGCTTCTATTCCTACCTGTTGACAGACAATTCCCATCTCCAGCTCTTAGTCAGAATGCTCTACCCTACCTACATGAAAGCCACTTTTGCAGTCCCTGGATGGCTGCTAACCAAAAGGTTGGCAGTTCAAGCCCACCCAGAGGCATCTTGGAAGAAAGATCTGGTTATTTATTTCTGAAAAATCAGCCAGTGAAAACCCTATGGAGCACAGTTCTACTTTGACACATTTGGGCTTGCCATGACCTGGAGTCAACTCCGTGGCAACTGGTTTTTTGTTTTGTTTTGTTTTAGACACTTTTGCCCCTTCTACATATATTCATCTATTTATTTTACAACTGCATTGGTATAAAGATGAATATATTAATATGCATTAAAGCATTTTCTTTAACATTCTTTATCCTGATATAAAAGAAATTAAAACATTTTCATGAATTCCTGGAAGTATTGTGGGCCTTACTGTGTGCCTATTGTACTTAATGGATAAGTAGGCCCTGCGTACATGATTCTTCCATATTCTAAGACTGGAGAAATACCTATTCAGAAGAATTAGAGGGAACACGTCTCAGAGCTCACACAGGCTAGAAATAGTTCCTGTTTTTATCAGCCATAGTGGAAAACCTCACAATTCACAGGGCATCAAGTAGAGGGCTGCTAAACACTTTTAGATTAAATGCTGCTCTGGGCCCACTTAAGAAAGCTTAAAAGCAAATCCTGAAAGGATAGAACAGTTTCTAAGCAATTTAAACTATGTTCCAGAATAAAGCACAAGAATGTTTACAGGAAAGCAAAGAAATGCAGCAGCCAAAAAGTAAAATTCACGAAGTCTCTGGCATCCAATTATAAATTACCATACATACAAAGATGTAATAAAATAAGGCCTATAATGGGAGTAATCATTCAATCAAAGGAGACCAAAAAAAGAAAGACACAGATGATAAAGTTAGTAGACAAGGACATTTAAAATTTATTATAAATGTATTAAATATGTTCAAAAAGCTAGAGGAAAGATTGACGATATTAATAAGGACATGGAAGAGATATTAAAAAACCCTAATCAAATATCAAGAAATGAAAACAAACATTAAGAAATAAAAACAGAGGCCAACTCTTCAGACAAAGATTAGACTGGACTATGGGACATAAAATGATAATCAAGAAGCGTGTGCTTCTTAGCTCAAGTAGGTATATGAGACTAAATGGGCAGCTTCTGTCCAGAGGTGAGATGAGAAGGCAGAGAGGGCCAGGAGCTGGTTGAATGGATACAAGAAATCAGGGGTGGAAAGGAAGAGTGTGCTGTCACAGTATAGGGAGAGCAATTAGGGACACATAACAATATATGTATAAATTTTTGTATGAGAGACTAACTTGAATTGTAAACTTCCACTAAAAGTACAACAATAAAATTAAAAAAAATAAAAACAATTATCTACTTGTTGAAAAAATACATTAGCTCTATATAAGATGAAAAATATACTAAATGAGATTAATGGCAGATTAAACATTTCAGAAAGATTAGTGAGCTTGAAGACATAGAAATAAAACAATAGAAACTATCCAAAATAAAACTGAGAGACAAAAAAGCCTGGAAAAAAAATGAACAGAGTATTAGTGGGTTGTGGGAAAGCTTCAAGTGGTCTAATATACATGTAATTGGAGTCCTCAAAGGAGAAGGAGGAGGCCGAAAAAATATTTGAAGATTTAATGGCAGAAAACTTTCCAAGCTTGATGAAAATTATAAACATATAGATTAAAGAGCTCAATAAAACCCATGCACAGGAAGCACAAAGAATACTACACCAAGGCACATCATAATCAAACACTTAAAACCAGTGATAAAGAGAAAAATTTAAAAGGAGCTAGAGAGAGGTGGGGAGGGGAACTACATTATGTACAGAGGAAGATAAGGAAGACAGCAGATTTCTCTTTGAAAAAAAAGCAAGGCAAAAAGACAGTGAAGCAACATCTTTAAATTACTGAAAGAAAAAAATGTCAACCTAGAATTTTATATTCAGCAAAAAAATGTTTCATAGACTTCCAGCAAAATGGCACTGTAGGCAGAAGCACCACGCCATCCCTCCACAGCAAAGATCTGAAAAACTAAGCCAAACAGAGAAAACAGCAACCCTGAAACCCTAAAACATCAAATGAAGAGATAAAGAACTCAGTCAAACACCAATGGAGTGATAAAACTGACAGAGAACGGAGAGCGAAGAGAGATTCACGCAGAGGTCCCCTATCAGCTAAGGCAGTGCAGATCTGCCATCTTGGACACCTATCAGAGACCAGCAATTAGGGGGTATGAGACAGCAGCTTTACAGAGCTTCCAGCGGGAGACAGAACAACTGGTAATTTGTGAAGTACGCTTTCCCACCCCCCCTCTCTTCTTCACCCCCAACTCAGCCTCCTCTGCTTCCCATGGCAACAGTCTCTTGTCCGGGAAGCACCGGCTGCTTGGATTCCACCCACCCACACTGGCTGGCTCTCTGAGTGCCATTTGTTGTTGCTTTTCTTCCACTTCTTTTGATTTCTTCCTTGCCTCTTGCCACCTCCCCCCACCCCTTTTGCTCAAATACCTGGCTCTGTGCGCCATCTTTGCTTCTTCCTGAGGGGCTGTGGAGCTCCGTTTGAGTGTGGAACTGCTTCCCGATCTGGGATGCATGCTAGTGGGATCCCGGGGCTTTTGTTCATTTGTTTGTTTTGAATTGTTTGTTTTCTTTTCCTTTTCTTGAGTTGGGAGCCTGTTCTGGCCAGGCGGTGCTACGCTTCTTGGAACCTACCCCCTTGGCTTGTGCAGACTCACAGAGGGATCCCTGCGGGCATTTCTTTTTTCGTGGGTTTTTTTAATTCTCTTTTTTTGTGGGCTTTTCTTGTTCTTTTTTTTTTTTTTAAATTTGTTTTGTTTTCTTTTCCCTCTTTTTCCCTTTTTGTCTTTCTTCATTACTCAGTTTCTCGTTTCTCTATACCTCCCTTCTCTTTCTGTTCCCTGAATATCTGGTGCTGAATACCCCTACGCGTGCTAGCCAGGCTGTACTGCAAAACCCGAGCACGGCTTCCCTAGACCTCATAGCTGCACTGGTGGGATCACTGGGAGCTTTGCTGTTCTTTTTCCTTTCTGATTTTTGTTTATTCATTCTTTTCTTTTTTTTCTTCTTCTTCTCCTTTTTGTTTTTCTCCATTTCATAGTCTCTCATCTCTCCACTCCAACAGCAAGCTCCCTTAGCACTCTTTTTTGTTTGTTTGTATGATTTTGGCCCTTGTTCCTCTCTCCTATCTCCCATATCCATCTTAGCTCCACACATAACAATCTCCCCCCTACATCCTGCCTACCTGCACCATGCGCTTAACATTACACCACCAAGCAGCACAGGAACGACCTACTGGAACCTGCCCTGCACTGATTACTGAACTGCCCTGGTGGCTGTAGTAAGTGCCACAAGCAACCCATCCCAGTAACTCCTTATCAGCTAGACCAGCCCTGCTGAACCATGTCTGAGTAACTGACCCCACCAGTTGGAGAAGGAGGTGAAAAGTATCGTGCCCACAGATGAGCAAACAACAAAGAGCACACAGCCCGTCTGCTCAGACATAGCCAAATAAAAAAAAGGGTGAAACAAACAAATCTACAATCAATAAATGAGAAAAATAACTACTGAATGCCCCAAAGACAGCAGACAATATCAAAAGAGTTACAAAAACAGGACAGGATAGTTCCATTGGGAATCCAAAATAAAACACCAGAAGACTTTCCAGTGGAAGAAAAGACACTAGAACTACCTGATAGGGAATCCAAATCTCTAATACTCAGAATTCTCCAAGAGTTGAAGCAAAAAGCAGACAAAACTGAAGAAAAAATAAACAAATTCATGGAAAAGTCAGCCAAATCCATGGAAAATACAGACCAAAAAATGGAAGGATTCAGGAAAATACTGCAGGAACAAAATGCCAAAATAAGTTCACAACTAGAAATTATACAAAGACAACAATTAGAAATCCAAAAGATAAACAACAAGATTTCAGAAATGGACAATGTCATAGAAGGGCTGAGAAGCAGATTTGAAACGGTGGAAGACAGGATCAGTGGAACTGAAGACAAACACTTGGATACAACTCTGTTTCAGGAAAACTCAGAAAAAAGAACAAAGAAAAATGAAGATACCCTGAGAGTTATGTGGGATACAATCAAAACCAAAAATTTTCTAGTGTTCGGAGTTCCAGAACAGGGGGATAAAACAGAAAACACAGAGAGGATCACTGAAGAACTGCTGACAGAAAACTCCCCCAATATCATGAAAGATGAAAAGCTGGCCATCCAAGAAGCTCAACGAACCCCATATAGGATAGACCTCAAAAGAAAATCACCAAGGCATATCATAATCACACTTGCCAAAACCAAACACAAACAAAGAATCCTGAGAGCAGCTCGTGAAAAACAAGAAGTCACATACAGAGGAGAAACAATAAGAATAAGCTCAGAGTATTTGGAATAAACCATGCAGACAAGAAGGCAATGGGATGACATATATAAAATCTTGAAGGAAAAAAATTGCCAGCCAAGAATAATATATCCTGCAAAACCCTCGTTCAAATTTGATGGTGAAAGTAGGTCATTTCCAGATAAACAGAAATTAAGGAAATATGTAAAAACCAAACCAAACTTACAAGAATTATTAAAGGGAGTTCTTCAATCTGAGAAAAAACAACTTCAGCTCACAGGCTGAATCTAGGATGCAGGATCGTACCAGCCAGATACCAATCTAGGAAATGTACTCTCCAGGACTATCCAAAACCGGAAGAAACACAACAGGGAATCAGAGCAGTTAATCAGTAAATGAAAACAACATCAGAACAATAAAAGAGGGAATAAACGGTGTAGGTATAGAACCTTTTAATCGAGAGAAAGGCAAAGCGATACCAAGTAATAAAAGACTGCTTCAAACTTAGAAAGATAAGGGGAAATTTCATGGTAACCACAAACGAAGTTAATAAACACACTTATAAAAATAAAGAGGAAAAACATAAAATCTCAGCAAAAACAAAAACTACAAAAACAAAAGAAATGAAAAAAAATCCACAAACAAAAGTAACTCAGCACAGGAGAGTAAGAAGAACAAAGGAAAGGTCAGCACCACGAAGAAAAAGCACAACAAAATGACAGCAGTAAACTCACATCTATCAATAATTACACTGAATGTTAATGGACTCAATGGACCCATAAAGAGATGGAGAGTGACAGAATGGATAAGAAAACAGGATCCATCAATATGCTGTCTGCAAGAGACACACCTTAGAAATAAAGATGTGAATTTATTAAAACTCAAAGGTTGGAAAAAATTATATCAAGCTAACAACTACCAAAAAGAGCAGGACTGGCAATACTAAACTCAGATAAAATAGACTTTAAAACAAAATCCACCATAAAAGACAAGGAAGGACACTGTATAATGATTAAGGGAACAATCCGTCATGAAGACATAACCAAAATAAACATCAACACACCCAATGACAGGGTTCCAAAATACATAAAACAAACTCTAACGACACTGAAAAGAGAAATTGACAGTTCCACAATAATAGTTGGAGACTTCAATACACCACTCCTAGTAAAGGACAGAACAACTAAGAAGATACTCAGCAAAGATACAGAAGACCTAAAGGGCACAATCAGCCAATTTGACCTCATAGACATATATAGAACACTCCATCCAACCACTGCAAAGTACACATTCGTGTCCAATGCACATGGAACGTTCTCCAGAATAGACCACATCTTAGG
>NW_004444027.1:7855546-7856736 GCF_000243295.1 Trichechus manatus latirostris
GATCAGAGCAGAAATAAATGAAATAGAGAACAGAAAAACAATAGAAACAATTAACAAAACCAAAAGTTGATTCTTTGAAAGAATCAACAAGATCGACAAATCACTGGCCAGACTGACAAAAGAAAAACAGGAGAGGACGCCAATAACCCAAATAAGAAATGAAATGGGTGACATTACAACAGACCCAACTGAAATAAAAAGGATCATAACGGAATATTATGAAAAACTATACTCCAACAAATTAAAAAACCTAGACGAAATGGATAAATTTCTAGAAACACACTACCTACCCAAACTACACCAAAATGATGTTGAAAATCTGAACAGACCCATAACAAGAGAAGAGACTGAAAAGGTAATAAAAAAAACTCCCAACCCAAAAAAGCCCTGGCCCAGATGGCGTCACTGGAGAAGTCTACCAAACATTAACAGAAGAGCTTGTACCAGTACTACTCAAGCTATTTCAGAGCATAGAAAAAGAAGCAACACTTCCAAATTCATTCTATGAAGCCAACGTAATGCTAATACCAAACCCAGGCAAAAATGCCACAAAAAAAGAAATTTACAGACAAATATCTCTCATGAATATAGATGCAAAAATTCTCAACAAAATTTTAGCCAATAGAATTCAGCATCATATCCAAAAAATAATACACCACGACCAAGTAGGATTCATACCAGGTATGCAAGGATGGTTCAACATTAGAAAATCAATCAATGTTAATCCACCACATAAATAAAAGGAAAGAAAAGAATCACATGATCATCTCAATTGACGCAGAAAAGGCATCCGACAAAGTCCAATACTCATTCCTGATAAAAACTCTCAATAGGTATAGAAGGGAAATTTCTCAACATAATAAAGGGCATCTATGTAAAACGACAGCCAACATCATTGTTAATGGAGAGAAGCTGAAAACATTCCCCTTGAGAACAGGAACAAGACAAAGATGCCCTTTATCACCACTCTTATTTAACATTGTGCTCTGAGTTCTAGCTAGAGCAATAAGGCAAGAAAAAGAAATAAAAGACATCCAAATTGGCAATGAAGTTAAATTGTCCCTATTTGCGGATGATATGATACTATACATAGAAAACCCTAAAGACTCCATGAGAAATCTACTGGAACTAATAGAAAGATCCAGCAGAGTAGCAGGATACAAGATAAACATACAAAAATCAGTTGGATT
>NW_004444027.1:7859384-7873080 GCF_000243295.1 Trichechus manatus latirostris
GAGAAGGGAGAGGGTTGACATGTCGTGGGGTTGTTAACCAATGTCATAAAAGAAGATGTGTACTACTGTTTCATGAGAATCTATTTGTCAATAAAAGCGGTAAAATGGAATTATAAAAAATATTCAATAATGTAAAAAAAGGGAGAAAAGCATGAAAAGGAGAACAAAGAACAGGTAGGACAGGGAAAACAAATAGAAATACGTTAGATTTAAACCTAAACATATAAATCATCACATCAAATATATATGGTCTAAGCATC
The DNA here is from genome assembly GCF_000243295.1 of Trichechus manatus latirostris. NCBI lineage: Eukaryota > Metazoa > Chordata > Mammalia > Sirenia > Trichechidae > Trichechus > Trichechus manatus. The sequence goes on from NW_004444027.1 coordinate 7,859,645, forward strand.
CAAATTGAAAGTCAGAGATTGTCAGATTGGCTAAAAAAGCATGACTCAACTATATATGCATACAAACCAACTTTAAATATATGTAAAGACACAAATTGATGAAAAGGATGGAAACTAAATATCCTATGAATATTAATCTAAAGAAAGCTGGAGTAGCTATATTTGTATAAGAGTGGATTTCAGAGCAAATAATAGTAACAGGGATAAAGTGGATCATTTTTGAATTATCTTCAGCAAAATTTTACTTGCATGTGATATTAATGATATTGTTCAATAATTTCCACATTCCGTTAGATCACCTTTCTTTGGAATGGGTGCAAATAGGGATCTCTTCCAGTTGGTTGGCCAGGTAGTTTCTCCATCGTCTTTTCCCACAGATGTAGTCAATCTGATTGCTGTATTTTCCATCTGGTGAAGTCCACGTGTATAGTCGCTGTTTATGTTGTTGAAAAAATGTATTTGCAATGAATAAGTCATTGTTCTTGCAGAATTCTATCATGTGATCTCCGGGGTTGTGTCTATCACCAAGGCCATATTTTCCAACTATCAATTCTTCTTCATTGTTTCTTTCTTATTCCAATCACCAGTAATTATCAATGCATCTTGATTACATGCTTGATCAATTTCAGACTGCAGAAGTTGGTAAAAATCTTCAATTTCCTCATTTTTGGCGTCAGTGGTTGGTGCATAAATTTGAATAATAGTTGTATTAACTGGTCTTCTTTGTCAGCATTTGGATATTATCCTATCACTGACAGCATTGTACTTCAGGGTAGATCTTGAAATGTTCTTTTTGATGATGAACACAACGTCACTCCGCTTCAATTTGTCATTCCCGGCAGAGTAGACCGTATGATTACCTGATTCAGAATAGCCAATGAGTCCATTTCAGCTCACTAATGTCTAGGATGTTGATTTTTTAGCATTCCATTTCAGTTTTACAACTTCCAATTTTCCTAGATTCATACTTCATTCCACATTCTGATTATTAATAGATGTTTGCAGCTGTTTCTTCTCATTTTGAGTCGTGCCACATCACTAAACGAAGGTCCTAAAAACTTGACTCCATCTGTGTCATTAAGGTCGACTGTACTTTGAGAAGACAGCTCTTCCCCAGTCATATTTTGAGCACTTTCCAACCTGAGGAGCTCATCTTCCGGCACTATATCAGACAATGTTCAGCTGCTATTCATAAGGTTTTCATTGGCCAATTTTTTCAGAAGTAGACTGCCAGGTCCTTCTTCCTAGTCTGTCTTAGTCTGGAAGCTCTGCTGAAAGTGGGCCGCCAAGGGTGACACTGCTGGTATTTGAAATACCGGTGTCAAAGCTCCCAGTATAGCAGCAACACACAAGCCACCATAGTACAACAAACTGACAGACGTATGATAGAGTTTCTTATTTCCAACTAGAAACTAGTAAAATGGAGAAGAAAATTAAAGCCGTAGTAAGCAGAATAAAACAATAATGAAGTTCAGGACAGAAATCAATTGAAAAGAATATTTGCAGAGAATGTAAATGAAACCAAAAACTGGTTCATTGAGAAGATCAGATTGAGAAATAACTTGAATCACTTGAATAAACTGATAAATCTGTAGAAACTGATCATGAGAAAAAGAAATAGAGAAAAAGCAAATTACCAATACCACGAATGAGAGAGGTAACATCACTACAGGATATTAATGGATAATAAGAAGATATTATGCCAATAAATTCAATGACTTAGCTGAAATGGACAAATTTCTTGAAAAACAAAATCTACTAATGCTCATCCAAGAAGAAATAAATAACTTGAATAGCCTATGTCTATTACACATATTCAATTTGCAGTTAAAATCCTCCTGTAAAGAAAACTAGAGACCTAGATAGCTTCACTGGCAAATTCTACTAAACGTCGAAAGAATAATTAATACCAATTGTAACCAACTCTTCCCAAAAACTGAAAAGAGGGAATACCTCTCGATTTGTTCTTTGATGCTAGCATTACCCTGATACAAAAGCCAGAAGAAGACATAACAAGAAAAAAAAAAAAAAAAAAACTACAGAGTAATTTTCCTCATAAGCATAGATGCAAAAATTCTTAATAAAATTTTAGCAAATCAAATCCAACATTATACAAGTAGTCCCTGATTTATGAAGGGGTTCCGTTCTGATGACTCTGTTGTAAATCTGTTCTGACCCAAGTCGAATACCTCTTTTTTTTTTTTTTTAACTTTTCGTTATTATTGCCTTTTATTATCAGTATCTTTATAAATCCAATCTCTATTTGTCTTCAGGGTTTGTAAACATTACGTATAAACTTACAGATATATTTTAATACATACATAAAAATACACAAATCATAAAAATGACTTGTTGGATGGTGTTGTCATTTTCAGTAATAACTCTACTTGTGCAATGTTATGGATCATCTGGATTATCCCTGGGAATGGGGATGGCATTTCTAGTCAGGAAATTAGTGAGTGTTGTCTGTACGGTCCTTTTCTTTTTTTCTTCATATGTTTTGAGGTAATATTTCAGTGCTTCCCAAATCTTTGCTTTAGCAAAGCAATCAACATTTGGGCCTATGTTTTCAAGAAACTGAAGCCCCTGATTTAGTTGAGAAAAAAACAAGATAGTCCTTTCACTATAAATTTTTTTTTTATTGTACTTTAGATGAAGGTTTACAGAACAAACTAGCTTCTCATTAAACAATTAGTACACATATTGTTTTGTGACGTTTGTTACCAATCCCATGACATGTCAACACTCTCCCTTCTCGAACTTGTGTTCCCTATTACCAGCTTTCCTGTCCCCTCCTGCCTTCTAGTCCTTGCCCCTGGGCTGGTGTGCCCCTTTAGTCTCATTTTGTTTTAGGGGCCTATCTAATCTTTGGCTTAAGTGTGAACCTCAGGAGTTACTTCATGACTGAGATAAAGGGTTTCCGCGGGGCCTTACTCTTGAGGTTTCTCCAGTCTGTCAGGCCAGTAAGTCTGGTTGTTTTTTGTGAGTTTGAATTTTGTTCTACATTTTTCTCCAGCTCTGTCCGGGACCGTCTATTGTGATCCCTGTCACAGCAGTCAGTGTTGATAGCCGCACACCATCTAGTTGCGCTGGACTCAGTCGGGTGGAGGCTGTGGTAGTTGTGGTCTGTTAGTCCTTTGGACTAATCCTTCCCTTGTGTCTTTCGTTTTCTTCATTCTCCCTTTCTCCAGACGGGGTGAGACCAGTTGAACATCTTCGATGGCCACTCACAAGCTTTTAAAATCCCAGACGTTACTCACCAAAGCAGGATGTAGAACATTTTCTTTATAAAGTATGTTATACCAATTGAGCTAGATGTTCCCCAAGACCATGGTCCCCTCAGCCCTCAGCCCAGTAATTCGGTCCCTCAGGGAGTCTGGATGTGTCTGTGGAGCTTCCATGACCTTGCCTTGGACAATTTGTGCTGGCTTCCCCAAGTATTGTGTACTGTCTTATCCTTCACCAAATTTACCACTTGTCTATTGTTTATTTAGGGTTTTTCCACTCCCACCCCTTCCCTCCCTTGTAACCATCAAAGATTGTTTCTTCTTGTGTGTAAACGTTTTCATGAGTTTTTAGGTAGTGGTCTCGTACAATATTTGTCCTTTTGTGATTGACTTATTTCACCCAGCATAATGCCCTCCAGATTCATCCACGTTATGAGATGCTTTGCAGATTCATCATCGTTCTTTATTGTTGTGTAGTACTTCATTGTATGTATGTACCATAGTTTGTTTACCCATTCGTCTGTTGACGGGCTTCTAGGTTGTTTCCATCTTTTTGCTATTGTGAACAATGCTGCAATGAACACGTGTGCACATATGTCTATTTGTGTGATGGCTCTTATTTCTTTAGGATAGATTCTTAGGTGTCGGATTGCTGGATCATATATTTCTATTTCTAGCTTTCTAAGGAAGTGCCATATCATTTTCCAAAATGTTTGTACCATTTTGCATTTCCACCAGCAGTGGGTAAGAGTTCCAATCTCCCCGCAGCCTCTCCAACACTTGTTATTTCCAGTTTTTTTGATTCGTGCCAATAATGCTGGGTTGAGATGGTATCTCATTGTGGTTTTGACTTGCATTTCTCTAATGGCTAGTGATGGCGAGCATTTCCTCATGTGTCTGTCAGCTGCTTGAATGTTTTCTTTGGTGAAGTTCATTACCTTTTCTCATTTTTTTAATGGATTATTTGTCTTTTTGTTATAAAGTTGTTGGATTTTCCTGTAGATTTGAAAGATTAGACCTATGTCATATTTGTCATAGCCAAAAATTTTTTCCCAATCTGTAGGTTCTCTTTTTACTCTTGTGGTGAAGTCTTTTGATGAGCATAAGTGTTTAATTTTTAGAAGATCTCAGTTATCTAGCTTATCTTCTGGAGTTTGTGTGTTGTTGGTTATGGTTTGTGTCCTGTTAATGCCGTATATTAGGGCCTCTACAATTGATTCTATTTTTTCTTCTATGAACTTTATAGTTTTTGTTTTATATTTAGGTCTTTGATGCATTTTGAATTAGTTTTTGTGCATGATTTGAGGTATAGGTCCTGTTACATTGTTTTGCAGATGGACTTCCTGTTTCGCCAGCACCATTTGTTAAAAAGACTGTCTTTTCCACATTTGGTGGATTTGGGCCCTTGTACAAGATCAGGTGACACTAGGTGGATGGATTTACATCTGGGTTCTCAATCCTGTTCCATTGGTCAATGTTTCTGTCGTTGTACCAGTACCAGGCTGCTTTGACTTCTGTAGTAGGTTCTGAGGTCAGGTAGTACGAGTCCTCCTACTTTATTCCTCTTCTTCAATAGTGCTTTACTTATCTGGGGCCTCCTCCCTTTCCATATAAAGTTAATGATTAGTTTTTCCATCTCTTTAAAGAATGTCTTTGGTATTTGGATCAGAATTGCATTGTATTTGTAGGTTGCTTTGGGTAGAATTGTCATTTTCACAATGTTGAGTCTACCTATCCATGAGCAAGGTATGTTTTTCCATTTATGTCACTATAAAATTTTTTGACAACTTCTCTCCTTCCTCTTCTTCATTACTTCTTTCTTCTTCAGCATTTCTTTCCTCTTCAAAATCCATTATGTTCTCATCTGTCTATTCCCCTTCATTGTGAACTTTGAGCTGTACCACATCCACAGTATCGTGTTCTAAATTTAGTGTTCTTGCCATATGAACAATTTTTTCACTGATCTTTTCCATCATATTATCCTGATAAAATGCTTGGAGCAAGTTCACATAACTCAGCAATTTTTTCCATATCCTCTGAATGCATTTTTCCATAACTTCCTGCCAGGAAGATGCAATGTTACAGGTACACTGACTAACATTATAGTTCTTCAAAAAATCGTAAAATGTTACCATACCTAAATCTGCTGCAGCTATTGCCCGAGCGTAAGTAGTCCATAGGTAGTATGTCTTCAAGGTGCTGATTGTCTATTGATCCATAGGTTGAATCACAGCTGTCATATTGGGAGGCAGATACACCACTTTCACATCTTGACTTAGATCATCTACACAAGGAGGATGTCTTGGGGCATTATCAAGTAGCAGCAGAATCTTGAAAGGAATGCTCTTTTCAAGAAAGTAGGAGTGCACTTCTGGGATGAAACAAGTTAAAAACTGGTCTTTGAATAACACAATTTTCATCAAGGCCTTGGAGTTACTCCTATAGTAAACTGGCAGCTTATCTTTGTCAACGTTTTTGAATGCTTGGGGGTTTTCAGAACAGTAAACAAGAAAAGGTTTTAAATTAAATCCAGCAGCATTTCCTCCAATCAACAGCATGATTCAGTCTTCATATGCCTTAAAACCAGGTGTCAACTTGGCCTCTTTGTGAATAAAGACCCGTTCTGGCATCCTTTTCCAACAAGCCTGTCTCATCCACATTGAAAATCTGCTATGGAAGATATTCTTCATTTTGTATGAACTTGTCCAGCCCATCCTTGAATTTTTTAGCAGTTTCAACATCAGCACTTCCTTCTCCTCCAGTTATAAGGACGTTATGTAAGCCAAATCTGCATTTGAAGAATGTGGTAGCCTTAAAGTACTCACCGTAGGCTTCTCCTTGCTATTCCTTCAGGTTTTCAAAAAGGCTGCCTGCTTTCATTTCAATTGTCAGTAAACTCATAAGAATCTTTTTCTGGATTTGGTCTTCTATCCAAATCATCAACAGCTTTTCCATCTGTGGATAAGTCGTTACCTGTTCTTTGTTAAAATTGTCGATTTTATGCCACTGGGTCCTTTAACTGCCTCCAAAATACTATTCTTATCCTTAATGATTGTCAAAATTGTTGAATGAGACAGTCCTTCCTCATGTGATATTTCACTGACTTTTTTTCCATTTTCATAGGCCTTAATGATCTTCATCTTTAAATCCCTGTCTAGAGCCTTCCTTGCCTTCTTTTTGGTTTGGAACTTTCAGTTCTAAACTGAAATGACTTCTTTTGTGAGACATATTGTTGGGGGTATAAGCAGTGCAGGTGTTACAGTTAAACTTGAACAACTTGGCTTCAAATTAACAACTGATCCTTCTTATGGTACAAAGTACTGAATAAGATCACACCGTAGTTGGAATTGACTCGATGGCAAAGGTTATAGGCCTGGTCTACAATAAAGTCAGCGTCAGTGTCATAACACTGAAGTCAGCATCTTAACGGCTTTCGAGGATGTGCACAGTTCAATTGTCATATGTCATTAGAGTTGAATATTGCCCAAATTTCTATCCATTACGACTCCCGACACTGACACTGATTTCATTGTAGACCAGGTCATAGCCTGCTACATGGCAGTGTTACGAACAGTAAATCATAAAACTGAACATCTGCAAGTGAACATCTGAGAAGAATAACATCAGCAAATTATGTGCTACAACATTATAGGTAGTACGTATTACTAATGATAAGATGTACAAAAAAAAATACAGACTGTTGTAAGTGCAGTTCGTTGTAACTCGAATATGTCATAAATCGGGGACTGCTTGTATAAAAGGGATAATATATCATGATCAGGTGGGCTTATCATAGGATTACAAGGTTCATTTAATACTCAAAAAAATCTAGCAATGTAACTCACCATATTCATATACTAGAAAAGAATATCCATATGATAGTCTCACATGTGAAACAAGCAATTGACAAAATCCAACATTCGTTCCTGATAAAAACTCTCAGAAAACTAGAAATAAAAGGAAATCTGACAAAGGATATCTATGAAAAGCCTACAGTTAATATATGCATACAGTGAAAGACCAAATGCTTTCCCCCTAAGACCAGGAGCAAATCAAGAAGGCCCACTCTCACCACTTCTACTCAACATTGTACTGGAGGTAAAGAAGCACTGAGGTCAGGGGAGAAAAAGCACACAGATTGGAAAAGAAGAAGTAAAACTGTCTCTATTTGAACATGACATGATCATCTATGTAGAAAATCATATGGAAAGTAACTAAAATTAATAAGTGATTTTAACAAGGTGGCAGTGTACAAGATAAATGTACAAAAATCCATTGCATTTGTATATAGCAAAGAACAATCAGAAAATGGAGTTAAAAAACAATACCATAACAACTCCATTAAAAAATATGAACTATTTAGGTAGAGCCAATATGACAGCATAGACATAAACACTAAGCGGTACCTCTGCAGCAAAGACCCGAAAAACTAAGTAAAACAGATACAAATATCAGTCTTGGAACCCTAAGCACCAAATGAAGGGATAAAGAACCAGATCAAGCAAAGAATGGAAGAAGAAACTGACAGAGAACAGAGGATGAGGAGAGCTATGGAGTGGAGGTCCCCTGCCAGCTAATGCGGTACAGCTTTGCCATCTTGGAGCACAGCCAGCAACAACCCCAGACATGGAGTATGGGAAGGCAGTTTCATGGAGCTCCCAACAGGAGACAACGCACCTGGTAACCAGAGATACAAGCTTTTCCACCCCTCACCTTCTGCCTTGTACATTGCCTCCACTAATTCTCAACAGGCCATGTCCATGGTCACTCAGCCAGAGAGACATCGGCTCACTGCTGCCCTGGGTCTTCCCCACCCCCCCCCCCCCAGCCAGTTCCGTCAGCACCATATATTTTTTAAATTTTTTTCTCTTTTCCTTTCTCCCTTTTCCTTCTCCCTCCCACCTAGCCCCCTGCACTGCTTTTGTCCCTTCAAGACGGGCTGTACTGCACTACCTGGCAAGAGAAACACCAGCTCACCATCATGCCAGTTCTGCCCCACCCCCAAGAGCTGGTTCCCTCAGCACATATGTTTTGTTGTTGTTTGTTTCTTTTCTCTCTTTTGCTTCTCTCCTTTCCTTTCTCCCACCCACCTATCCCCATGCATTGCCTGAGCTGCTTCTTGATGGACTGTACCACACTACTCAGCTAGAGAGTTACTGGCACACAGCCTCCCTGGGTCTGCCATGCCACTACCCACTGGCTCCTGCTGTGCCACCATTTGTTTTGCTTTTGTTTCTCTCTCTTCTTTCTTTTCTTTCTCCCTCCCACATACCTCCACATATCACATCCTCTCGCTTCCCTCCTGCCTCTTCCTCTCTGCACCATCTGCCAAGCACCACTCCTCCAAGTGGCACCAGCGTGGACCCCCAGAATCCAAGACCCTGCTGCACATCACATTATGCTCCACCTTGCTGAGTGCTGTCCCCCTGTGCAGGACCAGCATGGACCTCCAGACCCCCAACCCCACCCTGCTGCACCACCACCAGCCCCACTCCACCAGCCCTGTTTTGTGCCAAAAACAACCCATCTCCACCCCTCGCCTCTCAGATCTTCCCTGCTGCATCATAGCTGAGCAATTGGCCCTGCCCACCTGGACAAGGTGGTGAGCCTACAGACAAACAAGCAACAGAACCGTCCAGCCCATCCACCCAGACGTAACCAAATAAAACAAAAAAGTAGGATGAAACAAACAAACCTACAAACAATAAATGAAGAAAATAATTCCTGAATGTCTTGGGGACAGCTGACAATATCAAAACATATTTAAAAAAAAAAAAAAAAGGACAGGATGGCTCCAGTAAGCAACCAAAAAAAATAAATAAAACACCAGATGACATTCCAATAAAAGAAAAGGCACTGGGACTACCTGATAGGGAATTCAAAACTCTAATATTCAGGGCTCTCCAAGAAATTAGAAAAGAGATCAAGGAAAATACAGACAAAATCAGGGAAAATACAGACAAAGCAATGGAAAAATTCAGGAAAATAGTACACGATCAAAATATCAAAATAAATAATTAGATATTATACAAAACCGGCATATTAGATATTATATGAAAGCAAACGATAAACAACAAAATTTCAGAAATGGGTAAAACAATAGAAGGTTTTAGGAGCAAATGTGAAACAATGGAAGACATGATCAGTGAAATTGAAGACAAATCCATGGGTATCACTTTATTTGAGGAAAAAGCAGAGAAAAGAATGAAAAATTAAGAAAAGCTGTGAACTATGTGGGATAAAATAAAGAGCAAAAATTGGCTTGTGATCAGAGTTCCTGAACAGGGGGAGAAAGTGGAAAACACACAGAGGATCATTGAAGATTGGCTGAGAGAAAACTTCCTTAATATCATGAAAAATGAAAAGCTGGCCATCCAAGAAGCCCAACCAACCCCATACAGGATAGACCCCAAAAGAAAGTCACCAAGACACGTCATAGTCACACTCTCCAAAACCAAAGACAAAGAAAGAATCCTGAGAGCAGCTCAAGAAAAATGAAAAATCACATACATAGGGGAAACAATAAGACTAAGCTCTGATTACTCAGCAGAAACCATGCAGGCAAGAAGGCAATGGGATGACATATATAAAAACTTGAAAGAAAAAAATTGCCAACCAAGAATAATATATCTAGCAAAATTATTCCTCAAATACGATGGTGAAATTAGGACATTTCCAGATAAACATAAATAAGGGAATATATGAAACCAAACCAAACTTACAAGAATTATTAAAGGGAGTCCTTCGGTTAGAGAGCCAGCAACAACCTGAATCTAGGATACAGGACAACATCAGCCAGATACCATCCTAGGTAATGAACTCTCAAGGATAGAACAAAACTAAAAGATTTACACCAAGGAACCAGAGATGTCAATCCGTAAATGACAACAACATCAGAACAATAAAAGGTGGAATAAACAGTGTAGGTACAGAACTTTCAAATGGAGAGGAAGTCAAGGTGATATCAAGTAATAAAAAAACAGTTCAAGCTCAGGAAGGTAGGGGTAAATTTCAAAGTAACCACAAAGAAAGTTAACAAAACTAGTCATCAAAAGAAAGAATAAAAACAAAATCTCAGTAAACACAAAATCTACAAGTTACTGGGTTAAAGGCTGGGGACCATGGTCTTGGCAGACATCTAGCTCAATTGGCATAACATAGTTTATAAAGAAAATGTTCTACATCCCACTTTGGTGAGTAGCATCTGGAGTCTTAAAAGCTTATGAGCAGCAATCTAAGATACATCTGCTTGTCCCACCCTGTCTGGAACAAAGGAGAATAAACAAAACCAGAGACACAGGGGAAAGATTAGTCCAAAGGACTAATGGACCACAACTACCACAGCTTCCACCAGACTGAGTCCAGAACAACAAGACGGTGCCCAGCTACCGCCAGTAACTGCTCTGACAGGGATCACAATAAAGGATCTCAGAAAGAGTGGGAGAAAAATGTAGAACAAAATTCAATCACACACACACACACACACACAGAAAACAGACTTATAGGTCTGACAGAGACTGGATAATCCCTGAGAGTATGGCCTCCAGACACCCTTATAACTCAGTACTGAACTCACTCCTGAAGCCCACCCTTCAGCCAAAGATTAGACGGGCCTATAAAACAACAATAACACACGTAGTTCAACCATGTATGCAAGACGAAATGGGCACACCGGCCCAAAAGCAAAGATGAGAAGGCAGGAAGGGACAGGAAAACTGGACGAATGGAAATGGGAAGCCCAAGGTCAAGATGGGGAGACTGTTAACACATTGTGTGGTTGGCAAGCAATGTCACAAAACAATTTGTGTATTAATTGTTTAATGAGAAACTAATTTGCTCTATAAACTTTCACCTAAAGCACAATAAAAAAAATGAAATATTTAGGGATAAATCTGACAAAAGATGTGTAAGATCTGCACACTGAAAACAAAACATGTAAGACCTAAATAAATTGAGAGCTGTATTGCATTCAAGGAGCCCTTGTGGCATAGTGGTTAAACACTTGACTGCTAACCAAAAGTTTGACAGTTTGAACCTACCAGCGGCTCCATGGGACAAAGATGTGGCCGTCCGCTTCCCTAAAGATTTACATCCTTAATTAGAGACCCTGTGGTGCAGTTCTACTATGTCCTATAAGGTCTCTATGAGTCTGAATCAACTTGATGGAACAGGTTTGTTTGGTTTGTATTGTGTTCCTCGGTAGGAAGGCATGATATTGTGGAGGTGAAAATTCTCCTTAAATATTCTGTACAGTCAATGCCATCCCAGTTGAAATCCCAGCAGGGTATTTTTTTTTTTTTTTTGTTGTTGTTGTTTGTTTGTTTTTTTTGTGGAAATTGACAAGCTGATTCTAAAATGGGAATGTGACAGACTTAGGATAACCAGTAGTAACTTTGAAAAAAAAAAAAAAGAAAGTTGGAAAACAAATACTACTTGACTTTGTTAAGGAGTATAGAGTTAGTTAATATGCTATTAAATGAAAATGTAAACTATCAATATTTAAGTTTCCAGAGAGAAACTTACATATCAATTATATTCACATCCAATTTGTATGCAGACTCTTCCCACATCTTCTCCCAGAAGCCCACACCAGTCCCTGCAGCTCACTCTTCAGGGGCCACATAGCACCTCTGAAGGCTGCTTTGAAAATCCAATTTCTGGAAATGGTTTCATATGAACTTCTCGTGGCCTGAGAAACAGGGTTCAGATTGTTTACAAACACATTTTTCTTGAAATAGAGAACAAAATCAAACTTTAGAGAAATTTAAAGGATATGTATTCTTGCTGAATGATGGGAAAGACCATTAAGTATGTCATTTGACACCAGAGTGGGGCTTTAACTATTGATCTTTCACTAATTTTCATTGTTCATATTACCTGATTTCAAGATTGTTATAAATCTACAGTAATCATGGCACAGTGGTTAAGAGCTTGGCTTCTAACCAAAAGGCTGACAGTATGAATCCACCAACTGCTCCTTGGAAACCCTATGGGGCAGTTTTACTCTGTCTTACAGGGTTGCTGCGGAACCGACTTGACAGCAACAGGTTTATTTTTTTTTACAGTAATCAAGAAATTATGATACTGTTACAAACAGAGACAAACAGATCGATAAAACAGAATAGGTAGTCCAGAGATAGATTCACACATGTATGAACAATTTATTTTTAACAAATGTGCGAAATCATTTCAGTTGAGAAAGGATAAATGGTGATGGAAAAATTAGATATCCATATCCAACAATAAATAAATAAAAGAACTTCAATTAATACTTTGCACCTTGTACAAAAATAAACCCAAAATAGATCATAGTTCAAAATGTACAATACTATACTATAAAACTTCTGATCTTTACTTAGGCAAATATTTCTTACATATGATATCAAAAATACAATCCATAAAAGAAAAACTTGATAACTTGGTGTTCATCAAAATTAAGAACTTCTATTCTTTCAAAGACACTGTTAAGAGAATGATAAGAGAAGCTACAGAATTTGCAAAACAGCTTGTAAAGGACTTGTATCCAGAATATATAAAGGACTCTCAAAAGTCAATAGTAACAAAACAAACAACCCAATGCAAAACAGGCAAAAGATTTCTACAGATCCTTCACCAAAGAAGATATTCAGAAGGCAAATAAGCATAAGAAAGACAATCAATATCATTAATCATTAAGGAAATATAAATTAAAACCACAATGATATACCACTTGTGATGGTTAAGGTTGTGTGTCAGCTTGGCTGGGCCATGATTCTCAGTAGTTAGGGAGTTATGATGCACTTTGGCAGATATTTAATGATGTAATCACCTCCATAATGAGATCAGTTATGAGCATCCAATCAGTTGAAAGGGAGTTTCCTTGGGGATGTGGCCTGCATCCAATATATATGGACTTTCTGGCAAAGTTTACTGGCTATTGCTTTGCTCTGGATCCTGCATTTGGCTCCTCATCATCTGATCTCCAGTTCTTAGGACTTAGCCAGCAGCCTGCCTTCTTACCTGTCAATCTTGAATTCATCAGCCTCTGCAGCCCGTGAGTCAGCAGCCTGAAACCTGACCCATAGACTTGGGATTTTCTAGCCTTTACAACTGTGTGAGCCATTTTCTTGATATAAATCTCTCTAGATAGTTGGATGGATGGATGGATGGATGGATGGATGGATGGATGGATGGATGGATGGATGGATGGATGGATGGGTGGATGGATGG
>NW_004444027.1:7873180-7880389 GCF_000243295.1 Trichechus manatus latirostris
GGTGGATAGATGGGTGAGTGGGTGGGAGGGTGTGTGGGTGGGTGGATGGATGGATGGGTGGATGGATGAATGATGGGTGATGGAGGGATGGATAAACAGACAGACAGGCAGGCAGACAGATAGATACACAGACAAATGGATGTTTCACTGGATTTGGTTCTCTACAGAACCTAGCCTAAGACATTTGGCACTGAGAGTGGTTATAGAGAAACAAAATTGTAAGGATGAGTTTTCTATATTGGTTCTCAAGTCTGGTTAGTCTTAAAGATGTTAATAACTGCCTCCAGTAGTAAAGGGGGCACTGCTAATCCATGATGTGAGGTGACAATAGAAATATGCAAAATATCACCACCAATAGATCAAGCATTGGTGAGAGGTGAGGATTTTGATGACCACATGTTTGATACGTTTCTACAATTTTGTCAGAATGAGAAGTATAAGGAAGCTAGATAAAGTGGTGAGAGAGATGAGCTTTGGGCTTCAGAGTCAAAGCAAAATTACCACATGAACGATCTCAAAATTGCCATTTGTGCCCTGAAAGAAAATTTTATTTCTTGTAGTGACAGAGCTGATGTAGCTGAAAATGAAACCCAGAGTCTTATCATAAGAGTCGCTGAATTACAATATCAATTGAATTCCCATCCTTGAGTGGTGTCTGAAGTTAAAGTGAGGGCAATGATTGGGAAGAAACAGGATACAGCAACTTGGGACAGTGACATATGGACAGATAATCAGGAAGCTGAGGACACTGACCTCCTTAATTTTATTGAATCACTTCCAGCAACAAAACCATTAGCCCCTCCACCCTCATCTGACGAGATTAACCTAACTGTGTTTGCCTGGGGCAGCATCTGAATCATTGCCTGGGGAGGCATCTGAGTCATTGCCTGAAGCATCAACTAAGGCAGATGTCTTACAAGATATTGTTTAATGTTCTCAAAACACATCCCCACCACCCATTTTGGCTTCTAGACCTATAACTAGACTTAAGTCACAGCGAGGCCCAAAAGGTGAAGTACAAAGTGTGAACCAGGTGGAGGTATGTTACACTCGAAAATAACTGCTTGACTTTTTTAATATGTGCAAACAGACGGATCTTGGAGAATGACAATGGATTGTCAGACTTAACCAAGTGATGACTCCAATTGCAGCTTCTATTTCAGATGTGGTTTCATTGCTTGAGCAAATTAACATATCTCCTGATACCTCGTATGCAGTTAGATGGATGGATGGATGGATGGATGGATGGATGGATGGATGGATGGATGATGGATGGATGGATGGATGGATGGATGGGTGGATGGGTGAGTGGGTGGGAGGGAGAGTGGATGGGTGGGTGGATGGATGGGTGGATGGGTGGATGGGTAGATCTGGCTAACACCTTTTTCTCCTTGCTTGTTTCAAGGGCCACCAGAAGCAGTTTGCCTTCAGCTAGCAAGGCCAGGAATATGCCTTCACTGTCCTACCTCAAGGGTATATCAACTACCCAACCCTATGCCATAATTTAGTCCACAGGGAACTTGATCACCTTTCCTGTCCACAGGATGTTACATTGGTCCATCACATTGATGACATTATGCTGATTGGACCTAGTAAGGAAGAAGTGTCAATGACTCTGGACTTATTTGTAAACATTTGCATGCTACCAGGTGGGAAATTAAACCACAAAAATTCAGGTACCTTACATCACATTGAAATTTCTAGGTGGGGCATGTCAAGATATTCCTACTAAAGTGAAGGATAAATTTTTGCATCTGGCCCCACCCACAACTAAGAAGGAGGCACAATGTGTAGTGGGCCTCTCTGGATTTTGTAAGCAACATATTCCTCATTTGTGTGTGTTACTCCAGCCTATTTATCAAGTGACTCAAAAAGCTGCTAGTTTTGACTGGGGCCCAGGACAAGAGAAGGCTCTGCAACAGGCTCAGCCTGCTGTGCAAGCTGCTCTGCCACTTGGGCCATATGATCTGGCAGCTTCAATGGTGCTTTAAGTGTCAGTGGCAGATAGAGATGCTGTTTGGAGTCTTTGGGAGAGCCCTATTGGTGAATCACAGCACAGACCCATAGGATTTTGGAGCAAAGCCCTGTCATCCTCTGCAGATAACTACTCTCCTTTTCAGAAACAGCTTTTGATTTGTTACTGGGCCTTAGTAGAGACTGAACGTTTAACCATTAGCCTCCAAGTCACCATGTGACCTGAGCTACCTATCATGACCAGGTATAGTCTGACCCACAAGCCGTAAATTCAGACATGCACAGAAGCACTCTGTCATTCAATTGAAGTGGTATATACAAAATCAGGCCCAAGCAGGACCTGAAGGCACAAGTAAGATGCATGAGGAAGTGGCCCAAATGCCCATGGTCTCCACTTCTGTCACATTATTTTCCATCTCACAGTCTGCTCCTATGGTCTCATGGGGAGCTCCTTATGATCAGTTGACTGCGGAAAAGAAAACTTGTGCCTAGTTTACTGACGGTGCTACGCGACATGCAGGCTCCACTTGACAGTGGACAGTGGCAGCACAACAGCCCCCTTCTGGGTCCTCCCTGAAGGATGGTGGTGAAAAGAATTCTTCCCAACAGGCAAAACTTTGAGCATGCACTTGATTGTTCACTTCGCTTGGCGGCAGAAATGGCCAGATGTGCAATTGTATACTGCTTCATGGATGTGGCCAATGGTTTGGCTGGATGGTCTGGGACTTGGAAGCAACATGATTGGAAAATTGGAGACAAGGAGGCATGGGGAAGAGGTATGTGGATAGACTTCTCTGAATGGGACAAAGAAGTGAAGATATTTGTGTCCTATGTGAATGCACACCACAGGGTGACATCGGTAGAGGAGGATTTTAACAATCAAGTGGATAGGATGATGCATTCTGTGGAAACCAGTCATCCTCTTTCCCCAGCCACTCCTGTCGCTGCCCAATGGGCTCATGAACAAAGTGGTCATGGTGGCAGAGATGGACGTTATGCATGGGCTCAGCAACATGGTCTTCCACTCACCAAGGCTGACTTGGCTACAGCCACTGCTGAGTGCCCACTCTGCCAGCAGCAGAGACCAACACTGAGTCCCTGATATGGCACAATTTCTCAAGGTGATTAGCCAGCAACCTCGTGGCAGGTTGATTACATTTGACCGCTTCCATCATAGAAAGTGCAGCATTTTGTTCTTACTGGACAGACACTGTGGATACGGATTTGCCTTCACTGCAAGCAATGCTTCTGCCAAAAGTACCATCCATGGACTTAAAGAATGCCTTATCAACCATCATGGTATCCCACACATCATCGCCTTGGATCAAGGGACTCACTTCACAGCAAATGAAGTGCAGCAATGGGCCCACACTCATGGAATTCACTGGTCTTACCATGTTCCCCATCATCCTGAAGCAGCTGGTTTGATAGAATGATGGAATGGCCTTCTAAGACACAATTACATTGCCAATTAGGTGGCAATACCTTGCAGGTTTGGGGCAGTTTCTCCAGGAGGCTATATATGCTCTAAACCAGAGTCCAATATATAGTGCTGTTTCTCCCATAGCCAGGATTCATGGGTCCAGGAATCAAGGGGTGGAAATGGGAGTGACACCACTCACTATTACTTCTAGTGACCCACTCACAAAATTTTTGCTTCCTGTCCTCACGACCGTATGCTCTGTGGGCCCAGAGGTCTTAGTTCCAAAGGAAGAATGTTCCCACCTGGGGACACATTACCAATTTCACTGAACTGAAAGTTAAGAATGCCACCCGGCCACTTTGGTTTCCTTATACCTTTGGCTAACAGGCTAAGAGAGGAATTATCATATTGGCTAGTGTGAATGATCTTTATTACCAAGAGGAAATTGGATTGATATCATATAATAGAGATAAAAAAAAGTATACCTGGAATTAAGGAAATTCCTTAGGGTGTTTCTTAGTACTACCATGCCCTGTGATTAAAATCAATGGAAAACTACAGCTATCCAATTCTGAAATGATTGCTAATGGCTCAGATTCTTCAGGAATGAAGATTTGGGTCATGCCACCAGGCAAAGAATCAAGACCACTTGAGGTGCTTGTTGAGGAAAAACTGAATATGAAATGATTGGTGTATGATTTTTAAGGTTATGTGCAAACTTGCTGGGCCATGATTCTCAGTTGTTTTGCAGTTATGATATAGTTTGGCAGTCATATGATGATATGAACACCTCCATGATGAGATTTGATACAATGTGATCACCTCCATGATAGGATCTGCTGTGAGTAGCCCATCAGTTGAAAAGGAGTTTCCTTGGGAGTGCGGCCTAGATGGAATGTAAGTGGACCTTCTGGCAAGGCTCCTGAGATTTTTCTCACTCTGGATCCTGCAACTGGCTCCTGCTCATCTTGCCTCCAGTTCTTGGGACTTGAGCTAGCAGCTTACCTGTGGTTTTGCCTGCAATCTTGGGATTTGTCAATCTTCGCAGCCTGTGAGCAAGAGCCCTGCTGTCTGACCTGTACATCTTGGATTCACCAGCCCCTGCAGCTACATGAATCAGGAGAAGTCTCTATCCTGACCCGTGGACATGGGAAGTTCCAACCTCTACAATCACATGAGCCACTTCCTGAATATAAATCTCTCTCTGTATATATGTATTTATACACTTTACTGGTTTTGCTTCTCTAGAGAACCCAGCCTAAGACATTTTGTCCCAAGAGTGGTTCTAGAGAAACAAAATTGTAAGGAAGAGTTTCCTAAATTTGTTCTCAAGTATGATTAGTCAAAGACGTTGATGACTCTGCTTCCAGCAGTAAACAGGGCACTGCTAATCCATGGCATGAGGTGGCAAGAGAAATATTCCAAATATCATCACCAATAGATCAGGTATTAGTTAAAGGCAAGGCTCTGTGTGATGTGTGTTTGATACATTTGTACAATTTTGTCATAATGAGAAGTATAAGGAAGCTGGTTGGTTGGTCCTGTTTTTGCTAAACAAAAGAAAGAGATGAGCTCAGGGTTTCAGAGACAAAGCTTAAGCACCACATAAACGACTTGTGCCTTGAAAGAAAGCTCTATTTCTTGTAGTAACAGAGCTGATATTGCTGAAAACCAAACCTAGAGTTTTATTGTAAGGGTGGCTGAATTACAATGCCAACTCAATTGTCAGCCTCGAGGCGTGTCTGAAGTTAATGAGAGGGCAATGATTGGGAAGAAATGGGATCCTGAAACTTGGGATGGGGACATATGGGCAGATAACCAGGAAGCTGGAGACACTGAGTCCCTAAATTCTGTTGAAAAGCCCCCTCACTCCAGTCTGAAGAGATTACTCCATGTTTGTCTGCTAAGCCACCCTCCCCAGTAAAACAATTAGCCCCTCCACCTCCATCTATTGAGATTAACTCAGCTGTGTCTGAAAAGCCTTTGTCTGAGTCATTGCCTGGGGCATCGCCTGAGGCAGATGTCTTACAAGGTAACGTTGAATGTTCTCAAAACACATCCCCACCACCCATTTTGTCTTCTAGACCTATAACTAGACTTAAGTCCCAGCGAGCCCCAAAAGGTGAAGTACAAAGTGTGACCCAGGAGGAGGTATGCTACACTCCAAAAGAGCTGCTTGACTTTTCTAATATGTACAAACAGAAACCCGGGTGCTGTGTGTGGGAATGGCTATTAAGGTTGTGGGATAATGGTGCAAGGAACATAAAGATGGATCAGTCTGAGTTTATTGATATGGTCCGCGTCATGGATTGAATTATGTCCCCCAAAAAATGTGTGTATCAATTTGGCTGGGTCATAATTCCCAGTATTGTGTGATTTTCCTATATGTTAGAAATCCTGCCTCTATGATGTTAATGAAGGAGGACAGGTGGCAGTTGTGTTAGTAATGCAGGACTCAATCTACAAGATTGGATTGTGTCCTGAGGCAGTCTCTTGAGCTATAAAAGAGAGAAGTCAGCGGAGAGACAGGGGGACTTCATACCACCAAGAAAGCAGTGCCAGGAGCAGAGCGTGTCCTTTGGACCTGGGGTCCCTGCGCGGAGAACCTTCTAGTCCAGGGGAACTTTGATGAGAAGGCTGACAGAGAGAGAAAGCCTTTCCCTGGAGATGACGCCCTGAATTTGGACTTTTAGCCTACTTTACTGTGAAGAAATAAATTTCTCTTTGTTAAAGCCATCCACTTGTGGTATTTCTGTTGTAGCAGCACTAGATGACTAAGACAGTCCACTAAGCACAGATTCTTCATTCAGTGTTTCAGCTCGAGAAGTTAAGAAATGATCTAATAGTTTATTTGGTGGGGTTGCTGAAGCATAGACTATGCAATAGTCTACACTAAATCAGGTTGAAGTACCAGACCTGCCTTGGTATGCTGTAGAAGAAGGTATCCAAAGGCTTAGGGAAAGCGGCATGCTAGAGAGTATTTATCATGTTAGATTCACAGACTCACACTTGAAGTGCCCAGACTATACATCTTTTACCAGAAAGGTGAGGAACAAACTTGTGAAGGGAGACTTAGCACCCTTAAAAACGGCTGTGGTTGCTATTTTATGTAACTCAGATTTGACAGTGGGAACTGCCCTAACTAAATTAAGACACCTAATTACAATGGGGTTGATTGGACCCGAAAGAACTCCAAAAGGCCCCGTGGTGCTAGGGGCCAAGTGGCAGCAGCACTCGATCCACAAAGACATGGTGGGCATGGTTACCGTAATGGACAGCAGAGTCAAGGCAGTAATCAGAGTAATCTGGAGCATATGGACTTATGGTGTAGGCTACTTAGTCATGGTGTCTCTAGGAGTGAAATAGAGATGAAATCTACTAAATATTTACTTGATCTATAAAAGCAGGCGAATTCTAAGTTAAGTGAACATCAGTCTAACTCGAATCGCCAGAATAGAGTCACAGCCCCTGAGTCAATTCCCAGACTTGAGCGAGTTTAAAGACTCACAACTTCTTGAGTGAAGGGAGGCCAGGTTCCCTTCAGGAAGGACTCTAATATGCTGCCGAAAATTTGTACTGTTAATCTTTCTCCCCACCTTCCCCAAAGGGATCTATGGCCTTTTCAGAGAGTCATTGTTCATTGGGAAAAGGCAATAGACTTTTTGGGGATTACTGGATACTGGTTCTGAATGACACTAATTTCAGGAGATCCAAAATGTCACTGTGGCCCCCCAGTCAGAGCGGGGACATACGGAGGTCAGATTATTAATGGAGTCTTGGCTCATGTCCGTCTCACAGTAGGTCCAGTGGGT
>NW_004444027.1:7880489-7895099 GCF_000243295.1 Trichechus manatus latirostris
TAGCCTACTTTACTGTGAAGAAATAAATTTCTCTTTGTTAAAGCCATCCACTTGTGGTATTTCTGTTGTAGCAGCACTAGATGACTAAGACAGTCCACTAAGCACAGATTCTTCATTCAGTGTTTCAGCTCGAGAAGTTAAGAAATGATCTAATAGTTTATTTGGTGGGGTTGCTGAAGCATAGACTATGCAATAGTCTACACTAAATCAGGTTGAAGTACCAGACCTGCCTTGGTATGCTGTAGAAGAAGGTATCCAAAGGCTTAGGGAAAGCGGCATGCTAGAGAGTATTTATCATGTTAGATTCACAGACTCACACTTGAAGTGCCCAGACTATACATCTTTTACCAGAAAGGTGAGGAACAAACTTGTGAAGGGAGACTTAGCACCCTTAAAAACGGCTGTGGTTGCTATTTTATGTAACTCAGATTTGACAGTGGGAACTGCCCTAACTAAATTAAGACACCTAATTACAATGGGGTTGATTGGACCCGAAAGAACTCCAAAAGGCCCCGTGGTGCTAGGGGCCAAGTGGCAGCAGCACTCGATCCACAAAGACATGGTGGGCATGGTTACCGTAATGGACAGCAGAGTCAAGGCAGTAATCAGAGTAATCTGGAGCATATGGACTTATGGTGTAGGCTACTTAGTCATGGTGTCTCTAGGAGTGAAATAGAGATGAAATCTACTAAATATTTACTTGATCTATAAAAGCAGGCGAATTCTAAGTTAAGTGAACATCAGTCTAACTCGAATCGCCAGAATAGAGTCACAGCCCCTGAGTCAATTCCCAGACTTGAGCGAGTTTAAAGACTCACAACTTCTTGAGTGAAGGGAGGCCAGGTTCCCTTCAGGAAGGACTCTAATATGCTGCCGAAAATTTGTACTGTTAATCTTTCTCCCCACCTTCCCCAAAGGGATCTATGGCCTTTTCAGAGAGTCATTGTTCATTGGGAAAAGGCAATAGACTTTTTGGGGATTACTGGATACTGGTTCTGAATGACACTAATTTCAGGAGATCCAAAATGTCACTGTGGCCCCCCAGTCAGAGCGGGGACATACGGAGGTCAGATTATTAATGGAGTCTTGGCTCATGTCCGTCTCACAGTAGGTCCAGTGGGTACCCGAACCCATCCTGTAGTGATTTCTCCAGTTCCAAAATGCATAATCGGAATAGATACATGCAGCAACTGACAGAACCCCAACATTGGATCCATGACAAATGTAGTAAGAGCTGTTATGGTAGAAAATGTCAAGTGGAAGCCATTAGAACTGCCCCTACCTAGAAAAATAGTAAACTAAAAGCAATATCACATTCCTGAAGGAATTGCAGAGATTACTGCCACCATCAAGGACTTGAAGGATGCAGGGGTGGTGATTCCCACCAATTCCCCATTCAATTTGTCTATTTGGCCTGTGTAAAAAACAGATGGATCTTGGAGAATGACAGTGGATTATAAAAAACTCAACCAAGTGGTGACTCCAATTGCAGCTGCTGTTCCAGATGTGGTTTCATTGCTTGAGCAAATTAATACACCCCCTGGTACCTAGTATGCAGCTATTGATCTGGCTAAAGTCTTTTTCTCCTTACCTGTTTTGAACGACCACCAGAAGCAGTTTGCCTTTAGCTGGCAAGGCCAACAATACACTTTCAGTTGCCTACCTCAGCGCTACATCAACTCGCCAGCCCTATGGCATAATTCAGTCTGCAAGAATTTAATCACCTTTCCCTTCCACAAGACATCACACTGGTCCATTACACTGTTGACATTATGCTGATTGGGCCTAGTAAGGAAGAAGTGTCAATGAATCTGAACTTATTAGTAAAACATTTGTGTGCTAGAGGGTGGGAAATTAAATCACAAAAATCCAGGCACTGTCCACCTAAGTGAAATTTCTAGGGGTCCAGTGGTGTGGGGCATGTCAAGATATACCTTCTAAAGTGAAGGATAAGTTATTGCATCTAGCCCCTCCCACAACTAAGAAGGAGGCACAATGCGTAGTGGGTCTCTTTAAATTTTGGAGGAAACATATTCCTCATTTGGGTGGGCTACTCCAGCCTATTTATCAAGTGACTTGAAAAGCTCTAGTTTTGAGTGGGGCCCAGGACAAGAGAAGGCTCTGCAACAGGCTCAGCCTGCTGTGCAAGCTGCTCTGCCACTTGGGCCATATAATCTGGCTGATTCAATGGTGCTTTGAGTGTCAGTGGCAGATAGAGATGCTGTTTGGAGTCTTTGGGAGAGCTCTATTGGTGAATCACAGCACAGACCCATAGGATTTTGGAGAAAAGCCCTGTCATCCTCTGCAGATAACTACTCTCTTTTTGAGAAACAGCTTTTGGCTTGTTTCTGGGTCTTAGCAGAGACTGACTGCTTAACCATGGGCCAGAGCTACCTATCATGAATTGGGTGTTGTTTGACCCACAGAGCCATAAAGTTGGCGATGCAGAACAGCACTCCATCATTAAATGGAAGTGGTATATATGAGATTGGGCGTGAGCAGGACATGAAGGCACAAGTAAGTTACATGAGGAAGTGGCCCAAATGCCCATGGTCTCCACACCTGTCACATTACCTTTCATTGGCCACTCTGCTCCTATCCACATAACTCATGGGTAGTTTCTTATGATCAGCTGACTGAGGAAGAGAAAGCTTGTGCCTGGTTTACATATGGTTCTGCGAAACGTGCAGGCGTCACTTGAAAGTGGACAGCGGTAGCACAACAGACCTTTTCCAGGACTTTCTGAATGACAGTGGTGAAGGGAAATTCTCCTAATGGGCAGAATCAGTGCATCTGGTTGTTCACTTTGTTCAGCAGGAGAAATGGCCAGATGTGCAATTGTATACTGCTTCATGGCTGTGGCCAGTGGTTTGGCTGGATGGACAGGGACTTGGAAGGAACATGATTGGAAAATTGGAGACAAGGAGGCATGAGGAAGAGGTATGTGGATAGACTTCTCTGAATGGGACAAAGAAGTGAAAAAATTTGTGTCTCATGTGAATGCTCACCAATGGGTGACCTCAGTGGAGGAGGATTTTAACAATCAAGTGGATAGGATGATGCGTTCTATGGAAACCAGTCATCGTCTTTCCCCAGCCACTCCAATCATTGCCCAGGGGGCTCATGAACAAAGTGGCCATGGTGGCTGGGATGGAGATTATTATGCATGGGCTGAGCAACATGGACTTCCACTCACCAAGGCCGACTTGGTTACAGCCACTGCTGAGTGCCCAGTCTGCCAGCAGTGGAGACCAATACTAAGTCCCTTATATGGCACCATCCCTTGAGGTGACCAGCCAGCAACTTGGTGGCAAGTTGATTACATTGGACCACTTTCATCATGGAAAAAGCATAGTTTTGTTCTTACTGGAATAGACACTTACTCTGGATATGGATTTGCCTTCCCTGCACACAATGCTTCTGCCAAAACTACCATTCATGGACTCAAAGAATGCCTTATCCACTGTCATGGTATCCCATACATCATCGCCTTGGATCAAGGGACTCACTTCACAGCAAATGAAGTGCAGCAATGGGTCCATGCTCATGAAATTCACTGGTCTTACCATGTTCCCCATCATCCTGAAGCAGCTGGTTTTATAGAACAATGGAATGGCCTTCTAAAGACACAATTACAGTGCCTGCTAGGTGGCAATACCTTGTTGGGTTGGGGCAATGTTCTCCAGGAGGTAGCATGTGCTCTAAACCAGAGTCCAATATATGGTGCTGTTTCTCCCATAGCCAGGATTCGTGGGTCCAGGAATCAAGGGGTGGAAATGGGAGCGGCACCACTCACTGTTACCCCTAGTGACCCACTCACAAAATTTTTGCTTCCTGTCCTCATGACCTTATGCTCTGTGGGTCTAGAGGTCTTAGTTCCAAAGGGAAGAATGCTCCCACCTGGAGACACATCACTGATTCTGTTGAACTGGAAGCTAAGAATTCCACCTGGCACTTTGGTTTCCTTATGCCTCCAGATCAACAGGCAAAGAAGGGAATTACCATATTAGCTGGTGTGAATGATCCTGATTACCAAGAGGAAATCGGCTTCTTATTACATAATGGAGCAAAGAAGACTATGTCTGGAATTCAGGAGATTCCTTAGGGCGTCTCTTAGTACTACCATGCCCTGTGATTAAAGTCAGTGGAAAACTACAGCAATCCAATCCTGACATGACTAATAATGGCCCAGATCCTTCAGGAATGAAGATTTCAGTCACCTTACTAGGCAAAGAACCATGACCAGCCAAGATGCTTGCTGAGGGTAAAGGAGGTATGGAATGGGTGGTGGAAGAAAGTATTTATAATACCAGTTACATGACCAGTTGCAGAAACGAGGACTGCGATTGCTATGAGTATTTCTGCCTTGTATATGTGCATCAAATGTTTTTGTTTTTTTCACTTATAAAATATAAGATGTAAATAGGGCTTTTGCATATTCAGTTTTTGTGTGTTCATTATATCATGTTAGGTGCAAGTATGACTTTATAATTGTCTTCATTCAGAGTTTATGTATGGTTTGAGGATATTTGTACAGATACCAAGTTAACAAGGGGTGGACTGTGATCATTAAGGTTATGTGTCAACTTGCCTGAGCCATGACTCTCAGTGGTCTTGCAGTTATAATATAGTTTGGCAGTCATATGATGTTGTGATTACTTCCATGATGAAATTTGATACAATGTGATCACCTTCATGACAGGATCTGCTGTGAGCAGCCAATCAGTTGAAAGGGAGTTTCCTTGGCGGTGTGGCCTAGAAGGAATATAAGTGGACTTTCTGTCTAGGATCCTGGGCTTTCGCTTGCTCTGGATCCTGCAGCTAGCTCTTTCTTTTCTGACCTCTGGTTCTTGAGACTCGAGCTAGCAGATTAACTGTTGTCTTGCCTGCTGATCTTGGGATTCATTGACCTTCACAGCCTGTCCTGTGAGCAAGAGCCCTGCTGTCTGACCTGCTGATATTGGGTTTTCCAGGCCCTGTGGTTACATGAATCAGGAGAAGCCTCTATCCTGACCCATGGACTTGGAACTTTCCAGCCTCTACAATCATGTGAGCCATATCCTGGATATGAATCTCTCTATATATTTATATGCTTTACTGGTTTTCTTTTCTGGAGGACTCAGCCTAAGACACTGTGGAAGATGATAGGTCTAAATACTGGCTATAACCATGTGACCAGTTGCGGAAATGAGGACTGTAATTGTTATGAGTATTTCTTCCTTGTATGTGTGCATCGATTTTTTTTCTTCACTTAAGAAACATAAGATGTAAACTGGGGTAGTGCATTTTTGGTTGTAAACATGTTAGTTGTATCACTTTAGGGTCAAGTGTGACTTTACAGTTGTCTTTACTTAAAGATTATGTGGAGCCCTTGTGGTGCAGTGGTTGAGAACTTGGCTGCTAACCAAAAGTTGCCATTCAAATGCAGCAGCTGTTCCTTTGAAACCTTGTGGGGCAGTTCTACTCTGTACTATAGGGTCGCTATGAATCAGAATTGATTCTAAGGCAAAGGAGTTGGTTTTATTTTTAGAGAATATTTGTGGCTTAAGGAGATGTGTACAGGTGCCAAGCTGACAAGGGGTGGACTGTCATGGTTACAGTTGCGTGTCAACTTGGCTGGGCCATGATTCTCAGTGGATTGTCAGTTATGATGTGTAAGTAATGATGTAATCAACTTCATGGTGAGATCAGATACAATGTAACCATCTCCATGATGATATCTGCTATGAGCAGCCAATCATTTGAAAGGGATTTTCTTTGGGAGTGTGGCCTACATCCAGTATATATGTATGGATTTTCTAGTAAAGCTTGTTGGCTTTTGCTCTGCTCTGGGTCTTGCATTTGGCTGGTCATCATCTGACTGCCAGTTCTTGGCACCTGAGCCAGCAGCCTACCATCTTACCTGCTGATCTTGGATATGTCAGCCTCTGCAGCCCATGAGCCAGCAGCCTGTTGGCTGACCCATGGACTTGGAACTTTCCATCCTCTACAACCATGTGAACCATTTCCTTGATATAAATCTCTCTCTCTCTTTCTTTTTGCTCTTGCTCTCGCTCTCACCCTTGCTCTCTCTATATACTATATATATGTGTGTGTGTGTGTGTGTGTGTGTGTGTATGCTTTGCTGGTTTTGCTTTTCCAGAGGATCCAGCCTAAGACATCACCTTACACTTATTAGAATGTCTAAAATAAAAAAAACTGACCATTCCAAATGTTAGCAAAGATTCAGAGGAACTGGAAGTCTCATACACTGATGGTGGTAATGTAAAATATTACAAGTTTGTAGAAGAGTTTAGAAGCTTCTTAAAAAGTTAAACATATACATACCATATGACCCAGCCATTTTACTCCAAGATATTTACCCAAGAGAAATGAAAGCATACGTCTACACAAAGACATGTACACGAATATGCATAGCAGTTTTATGTATTATAGTCACAAACTGAAAACAACTCAAATGTCCATTAACATATAAATAGACAACCACATTGTGTTATATCTGTACAAAGATATACGGTTGTTGTTAGCTGCCGTTGAGTTGGCTCTGACTCACGGTGACCTTATATATAACAAAACAGAACATTGCCCAGTTCTGCACCATCTTCATGATAGTGCCTATGTGTGAGTCCATTGTTGTGTCTACTGTGTCAATATCTCATTGAGGGTTTCCCTCATTTTCGTTGATCTTGTACTTTACTAAAAGTGATGTCCTTTTCTAGTGACTGGTCTTTTCCAATGATGTGCCCAAAGTAAGTAAGCCTGTCTCACCATCCTCACTTATTAGGTACATTCTTGTATTTCTTCTAAGGCTAATTTTCTCATTCTTCTGGCAGTCCACAGTATATTCAAGATTCTTCTCCAACACCACAGTTAAAATACATCAGTTCTTTCTTTTTCATTTTGCATGCATATGAAGCGATTGAAAAGACCATGGCTTTGGTCAGGCACATCATAGTTATCAAAGTGATATCTTTGCTTTTTAAAACTTCAGAGAGGCCTTTTGTAGTAGATTTGCCCAATGCAATATGCCTAGATTGGAAGGCACTCAAAATATTACTAGGGAAGAGCTGCGTTCTCCAAGTAGAGTCACCTTTAATGACACAGAGGGAATAAAACCTCTGGAACCTTCATTTGTTGACGTGGCACAACTCAAAATGAGAAGCAACAGCAGAAAACATTCATTAGTAATCAGTATGTGAAATGTAGGACGTATGAAACAAGGAAAATTGAAAATTGTCAAAAATGAAATGGAAGAATTGACTACTAACATCCTAGGTTTTAGTGAGCTGAAATAGACTGGTATCAGTCATTTTGAATCCAACAATCATATGGCCTACTATGCTGGGAATGACAAATTGAAGAGGCATGGCATTGCATTTGTCATAGAACAGAATATTTCAAGATCTATCCTAAAGAACAACACTGTTAGTGATAAGTTAATATTTATATGCCTATAAGGAAGACCAGTTAATATGACTATTATTCAAAATTACACACCAACCATGAAAGCCAAAGATCATGAAATTAAAGATTTGTATGAACTGCTGCAGTCTGAAATTGATTGTGCAATCAAGATGTATTGATATTTAGTGGTTATTGGAATATGAGTGTTGCAAACAAAAAGGGAGGATCTGTAACTGGAAAATATGGCCTTGGTGATAGAAACAATGCTGGAAATCATGTGATAGAATTCTGCAAGACCGATGACTTTTTCATTGGAAATGAAACATAATCAATGACTATACATTTGGACTTGCCAGATGGACTACACAGGAATAAAATTGACCACATCTGTGGAAAGAAAGGATAGAAAAGCTCAGTATAATGAGGCAAGACAGAGCCCAGAGCTGACTGTGGCACAGACTAGCAATTGCTCATGTCCAAGTTCAAGTTGAAACTGAGGAAAATCAAATGAGATACTACTCAGCAATAAAAAAGAAAGAATTATCTTCCATGCTCATGAACTGGAAGACTTAATA
This sequence comes from Trichechus manatus latirostris, assembly GCF_000243295.1. Taxonomy (NCBI): domain Eukaryota; kingdom Metazoa; phylum Chordata; class Mammalia; order Sirenia; family Trichechidae; genus Trichechus; species Trichechus manatus. Next base: position 7,888,469 of record NW_004444027.1, read on the forward strand.
TTGCTAAGATGTCAATGCTACCCAAAGTGATCTACAAATACAATGAAATCCTGATCAAAACTCCAACAGCCTTCTTTATAGAAATGGAAAAATCAATCTTTAACTTTATATGGAATGGCAATTGGCCCTGAATAGCTAAAGCAATACTGAAAGAAAAGAATAAGTGGGAGGGCACACACTTCCTGATTTTAAAACATATTATACAGTTACAGTCATCAAAACAGCCTGTTATTGGTATAACAATAGACACATAAATCGATAGAATAGAATTGAGAGCTCAGAAATAACCAAACATGTATGGTCAACTGATTTTTGACAACGGTGCTAAGTCCCTTTGATGGGGAAAGAAAAGTCTCTTGAATAAATGGTGTTGGGAAAATTGGATTTCTACATTCATAAAAATGAAACAGAATCTATGACTCACACCATACACAAAAACAAATTAAAAATGTACTAAGGACCTACATGTGAAAACTAAAACTGAAAAATTCTTAGAAGAAAATGCAGGGGCAATGCAGCTGGGTCTAGCTTTTAAAAATGGATTATTTAATATAATAACAAAAGCGTGAACAGAAAAAGACAAAATAAACGAAGCCTCATAAAAATTAAAAACTTCTGTTTATCAAAATACTTTACTAAAAAAGTGAAAAGACAAGCTACTGACTGGGAAAATATCTTCGGAAACCATATACCTGATAAGAATCTAATAACAAAAATATACATAAAACTTCAACAACTTAACAACAAAAAAAGACAACCTAATCATAAAATGGCCAAAAGATTTGAATAGACATGTCACCAAAGAGAACATTCAAATAGCCACCAAATACACGAAAAGATGCTAGTTGTCCTTACCGTTTAAAAAAAAAAAAAAGAAATGTTGGCGAGAATGTGGGGAAATTGGAACCCTTATCCATTGTTAATGGGAATGCAAAATGGTGCAGCCATTGTAGAAAACAGTGCGGTGGTTCCTCAAAAAACTAAAAATAGAACTACCATACTACCCAGCAATTCCACTGCTAGGTATATGCCCCAAAGCAGAGATTCAAACAGCTATTTGTGCACCAATGTTCATTGCAGCACTATTCACAATAGCTGAAAGGTGGAAACAAGCTAAAAGACCATCAACAGAAGAATGGATAAACAAAATGTGGTACATGCATATAATGGAATACTACTCAGCCAGTAACAGAAATGAAGTCTTGATACATACTACAGTATGGATGGACCTTGAAGACATTATGCTGAGTGAAATAAGTCAATCACATAAGGACAAGTATTGTATGATCTTACTTATATAAAAAGACAAGAAAAAACAAATGGATAGAGACCAAAGTTTAATAGTGCCTACCAGGGACAGGAGGAAGGGCAAAGATGGTTTATTAATTATTAAATACTGAGTTTGTTTACAGTGATGGAAAAATCTAATCCATTAAGGGTAGGATTGCACAATTGATTTTAGTAACTGTACACCTGTAAAAAGTTGAATTGGGAAAAGTGTGATAGATATATTTAAAACAACGTCAAAAAAGAAAGAGTAGCTGCTGAGGCTGCTTATGTACAACCAAACATCTCACGGGATTTGGTTCCTTGGTTTGGAGATTTACAGTCATCATTTCAGTTAATTGGCCTAATAACATGTTTAGTGTTTCTGTTCTTCCTCCTAGTTTGTTGCATAGTGCCTGGGGTCTTAAAAGCTTGCAAGCGGCCATTCAACGCACAATTGGTCTCTATTCACCTGGCGCAATGGAAGAAGGAGAGTCAGGAATAAGAGGAGGAAATGGATGTGTGGCTAATTGCCTCCATGAACAACTGCCTCCTTTGCCATAAGACCAGAAGAACTGAATGATGCCTGGCTACCATTACTGAACACTTTGATGAAAAATTCTATAGATAAATATTAATCAAAAGGGGGAAAACGCAGAACAGAATTTAAAATTCTCATGTACTCCATATGTTCTGGAGCCATTGAGGCTGGACAAACCCCTGAAACTATTACCCTGAGATAAACTTTAAAACTTAAACCAAAAAATATTCTTAAAACCAAAAAATAGTTTAGCTTAACTAGTAAAGAATGTCTGCCTTGACCATTATGCTGTTTTAAGATCTATCTATATGGGATCAAATTGACAAGAACAACTCAAAAGATTAGATAGGAACTTAAGGGGGCAGTAAGTTTATGCTAATGATGGAGAAACAACTCAGAAAAGGAAGATGAAAATGGCTGCACATCTTGAAGAATGTAATCAATGTCACTGAATTGTACATGTAGAAACTGCTGAATTGGTGTATATTTTGCTTGTGTATATTCTCAACAACAAAAAATAAAATAAATTATAAAAAAGGAATGAATGAATGAGACCTGCAACAACATGAATGAATCTCAAAATACTTATGCTAAGTGTAAGAAGCTGGACAAAAAAAGGGTAAATACTGTTATATACAATTCTAGAAATGCAAATAAATGTGTAATAACAGAAAGCAGATTGCCTCAAGACAGGGGCAGGTAGGGGAGGGGAGGTGAGCATAGAAGTCCAGGAGTGAGTGATTTCAAAGGGGAACGAGGATTCTTTTGGTGAGATGGATATATTTATTGTCTTGATTGTGATGATGGTTTCATAGTGATATACATACATCAAAAATTTATCAAATTGTACATTTTAGGAGGTGGGGCCAAAATGTCAGAGTAGTCAGATGATTTCTGTGGATGCTCTTACAACAAAGACCTAAAAAAACAAGTGATTCAATTATATATGGCAATCTGGGAGCCCAGAACATCAAAGGCAGAGTTGAGGAACCAGGCTGAGTGGCGGGGGAAGGGAGAGACAGTTCGGAAGCAGTGAGGAGCTGCCAGACCTGACCTGGCTAGAGCCTGAGGCCTTCAAGCCTGATCAGCTCGGGGGTGAGCGGTGAGACAGGCAAGCAGCCTTGCTCAGGAGGTGCGTTTTCTGCACGGGGGGAGACCCAGCACCAGAGAGTCTACACGATCACCCAGAACCAGTGAGAAGCAGCCCTTGGTCCGATGAAAGATAAGTAACTGCTTACAGCCTACTGTGTGGATCAAAAACACCCCTTTTGGGGAAAAACCTCTCTCCTGTTTACTTCCCTGCTCCCTGCTCTGCACTGGGTCCCAGACCAGCTGCAGCAATTGCCGAGTCCCCTGTGCCGCAAGTAAGATCAGTCACACGCCCGGAGTCATTCCCCCTGCCTTGGAGAGTGAATGAATTAACAAACAGGGGAAAAAATTAACTGCTGGCTCCCCTAAGCCAGGAACCCAGGGTAAGCACAGCTCCTTTGCCCAGGAACAAGACATAAGGGATCCATGGACTTTGAGTGCCTTTCCCCCTGCATAGACTTGTGTGAGCCCATTTCAACAGCCTAGGCTCTCATTACCACAGTAAAACAGGATATATACCAGAAGTCTAACTTTAACTGTTTCAGCTGTGAAGTGGCAAGTTTTTGACATTTGACGCTGCTCTTCCCATTAAGCAGGGTTTTCACCTACCCATATCAGGGGCCTGAGGACAGGTGGCTCCACCCACACCACCTAGCCACCTGTGATAGGGGCCCATGAATAAGAGGTGCCACCCAGTTCTCATAGCAAACAACATTAGGTGCTTATAGTCCGTTTGCAAAACCCACCCACCTCCACACTCTAGGGAACACGGACACGCCTTTCCCCTGGACACTTGGAGGTGGCTGTCAGCCCCTGTCTTGCTCAGAGTGTGTCCCCCAACTGCAGCTAGATGCCTGTGCCTACACCAATCACCCATGCCTGTTTAGGACTGTAAGTGAAAGCCTACACCACACACTTGGTGGCTGTCTACCTGGGCATCTGAGCTGAATCCATACAGGAGGAGTGGGCGGACTCTTGAGCTCACATACATAGTAACAGATCTAACCACCTGGTGACAGGACATTAGAGCTTCAAAGTTGCCAATAATCAAACTAGCTCATACGAGCAGCTTATTTGGGCATTCAGAACAAAACGAGAATCTAGGACACAGTAAGCAAATATAAAACAAATGAATACAATAACTTACTAATGCCTCAGAGACAACAGTCAATATCAAATCACATAAAGATACAGTCCATGATGGCTTCAGCAAGCTCCCAAAATAAAGAATCTAGAAATTTCCAGGGGAGCAAAATTTCTTGGAACTACCAGAGGCAGAATACAGAAGATTAATATACAGAACTTTTCTAGAGGTCAGGAAGGAAATTAAGCAAAAAGCAGAAAATACAAAACAGGAAATTAAAAAGATTAAAGAAGAGCATAATGACAAATTTAACAGGATACAAGAATCCATACAGAGAGAGCAATCAGATATCCAGAAGATTAACAATAAAAAGTCAGAATTAGACAACTCAATAGAAAGTCACAGGAGCAGAAATGAGGCAATGGAAGTCAGAATTTGTCAGATTGAAGATAAAGCACATGACACCAACTTATTTGAGGAAAAATCAGATAAAAGGATTTAAAAAAATGAAGAAACCTTAAGAATTATGTGGGATTCTATCAAGAGGAATAACCTATGAGTGATTGGAGAACCAGAAGGGGGGGTGGGTAACAGAAAATACAGAGAGAATTGTTGAAGATTTGTTGGCAGAAAACTTCCCTGATATTGTGAAAGATGAAGAGGTATCTATCCAAGATGCTCATCGAACCTCACATAAGATAGATCCCAAATGAAAGTCACCAAGACATTATAATCAAACTTGCCATAACCAAAGATAAAGAGGGAATTTTAAGAGAGGCTAGGGATAAACGAAAAGTCATCTACAAAGGAGAGTCAATTAGACTAAGCTCGGACTACTCAGCAGAAACCATGCAGGCAAGAAGGCAATGGGATGACATATATAAAGCCTTGAAGGAACAAAAACTGCCAGCCAAGAATTATATATCCAGCAAACCTGTCTCTCAAATATGATGGTGAAATTAGGGCATTTCCAAACAAACAAAAGTTTAGGGAACTTGCAAAAACCAAACCAAAATTACAAGAAATACTAAAGGGAGTCCTCCGGTTAGAAAATCAGTAACATCAGATAACAACCCAAGACTAGAACACAGGACAGAGCACCAGATATCAACCCAGATACGGAAGTCACAAAAGTAAATCAAAACTAAAACAATGAAAATAGGGAAACAGATGTCAATATGTAAAAGATGACATTAAAACAAAAAAGAGGAACTTAAATGTTGACATAGATTTTTCATATGGAGAGGAAGTCAAGGTGATACAAAGAAATAAAATACTGATATAAACTTAGAAAAATAGGGGTAAATATTAAGGTAACCACAAAGGAAACTAACAATCCTACAAGTCAAACTAGAAAAATATAAAGACTCATCAAACACAAAATCTACAACAGTGAAAAATATGAAAAGAAAATACATGAAGAAAAATGACTCAGCACAGAAAATTAAGGGGAACAAAGAAACCGTAAACAACCCAGAAAAAAGACATCAAAATGACAGCACTAAACTCATACCTATCAATAATTACAATGAATGTAAATGGACTAAATGCACCAATAAAGAGAAAGAGAGTGGCAGATTGGATAAAAAAAACACGATACATCTATATGCTGCCTACAAGAGACACACCTTAGACTTAAAGACACAACAAACTAAAACTCAAAGGATGGAAAAGATATATCAAGCAAACAATACTCAAAAAAAGAGCAGCGTGGCAATATTTATCTCTGACAAAATACACTTTAAAGTACAATCCACCACAAAGGATACGGAAGGACACTATATAATGATTAAAGGGTCAATACACCAGGAGGACATAACTATAATAAATATTTATGCACCCGACAGGGCTCCAAAATACATAAAACAAACTCTAACAGCACTGAAAAGAGAGACAGACAGCTCCACGATAGTAGTAGGAGACTTCAACACACCACTTTCAGTGAAAGACAGAACATCAAGAAAGAAGCTCAACAAAGACACAGAAGAGCTAAATGCTACAATCAACCACCTTGATCTCATAGACATACACTGAACACCCTACCCAACAGCAGCCAAGTATACTTTCTTTTCCAACGAGCATGGAACTTTCTCCAGAATACACCACATATTAGGCCATAAAGCAAGCCTTAAAAAATCCAAAGCATGGAAATATTACAAAGCATCTTTTCTGACAATAAAGGTATAAAATTAGAAATCAAGAACAGAAAAAGCAAGGAAAAGAAATCAAACACATGGAAACTGAAAAACACCTTGCTCAAAAACTGCTGGGTTATAGAAGAAATTAAGGGTGGAATAAAGAAATTCATAGAATCAAATGAGAATGAAAACACATCCTACCAGAACTTTTGGGAAAGAGCAAAAGCAGTGCTCAGAGGTCGGTTTATAGCAATAAATGCACACATCAAAAAAGAAGAGAGGTTCTGGCAAGATGGCGCTCTAGGCAGAAGCACCACGCCGTCCCTCCACAGCAAAGATCCAAAAAACTAAGCCAAACAGAGAATGCAACAATCCTGAAACCCTAGAACATCAAATGAAGAGATAAGGAACTCAGCCAAGCGCCAAATGGAGTGAGAATACTGAAAGAGAACGGAGAGCGAGGAGAGATTCATGCAGAGGTCCCCTACCAGCTAACGCAGCGCGGATCCACCA
>NW_004444027.1:7912405-7913764 GCF_000243295.1 Trichechus manatus latirostris
AAAACAAAAGAAGAGATTGAAAAGGTAATTTAAAAACTCCCAACCAAAAAAAAAGCCCTGGCCCAGATGGCTTCACTGGAGATTTCTACCAAACTTTCAGAGAAGAGTTTACACCACTACTGCTAAAGGTATTTCAGAGCATAGAAAAGAATGGAATACTCCCAAACTCATTATATGAAGCCAGCATAATCCTGATACCAAACTAGTTAAAGACACCACAAAAAAGGAAGTTACAGACCAATATTCCTCATGAACATTGACATAAAAATCCTCAACAAAATTCTAGCCAATAGAATTCAGCAGCATATCAAAAATGTAATTCAACATTATCAAGTGGAATTTATACCAGCTATGCAGGGATGGTTCAACATTAGAAAAACAATCAATGTAATCCATCACATAAATAAAACAAAAGACAAGAACCACACGATTTTATCAACCAATGTAGGAAAGATATTTGACAAAGTCCAACACCCATTCATGATAAAAAAAACTCTCAACAAAATAAGAATAGAAGGGCAATTCCTCAATATAATTAAGGGCATGTATACAAAGCCAACAGCCAACATCATCCTAAAAGGAGAGACTTTGAAAGCATTCCCCTTGAGAACAGGAACCAGACAAGGATGCCCTTTATCACCACTCTTATTGAACATTGTGCTGGAGGTCTGACCCCAAACAATTACAGTAGAGAAAGAAATAAAAGGCATCCAAATTTGTAGGGAAGAAGTCACAGTATCTCTATTTGCAGATGATATGATCTTAGACAGAGAAAACCGCAACGAATCCACAAGAAAACTACTGGAACTAACAGATTTCAGCAAAGTATCAGGATACAAGATAAACATACAAAAATCAGTTGGATTCCTTTCCACCAGCAAAGAGAACCTCAAAGAGGAAATCACCAAATCAATACCATTTACAATAGCCCCCAAGAAGATAAAATACTTAGGAGTAAATCTAACCAGAGATGTGAAAGACCTGTACAATGAGAACTACAAGACACTACTGCTAGAAACCAAAAGAGACCTACGTAAGTGGAAAAACATACCTTGCTCATGGATAGAAAGACTCAACATTGTGAAAATATCAATTCTACCCAAAGTGATCTACAGATACACTGCAGTCCCAATCCAAATTCCACCGGCATTTTTTAATGAGATGGAGAAACAAATCACCAACTTCATAGGGGAAGGCAAGAGGTCCCGAATAAGTAAAGCATTACTCAAGAAGAAGAACAAAGTGGGAGGCCTCACACTACCTGATTTTAGAACCTATTATACCGCCACGATAGTCAAAACAGCCTGGTACTGGTACAACAACAGATACATAGACCAGTGGAACAGAGTTGAGAATCCA